>NC_069733.1:19485863-19490863 GCF_027358585.1 Pangasianodon hypophthalmus | reverse complement strand
GACTAGCTATTACAGCATAACTAAAAGGGAGAGCCAGAAGCTAACACAGACATGAGCGAGTCCCAGCTGTAGCCCGCACTATTCAAGGTACCAACAAATAGCCTGCACCTTTTGATTGAAGTAGGCGTGACGGATCATAAAAGACCAGATGTTCACTGAGGTACAGGTACTCTATTTCTTTTTACGTTTACTTTTTACTTGCTTATTATTGTTTTCTTTACTTTCTTCCATTTCTTTATTTTGTTTATTCAGTTTTTTTCTTTCTTGATTTTTATCATTTCTTTCTCTTTTTTTTTTTTTGGTCATTTCAATTTTTCCCATTGTCTAATTCCTTCTTTTCCTCCTTGAGAGACTTCTTCTTCTTTCTCACTCTAGAAACATTAACTCCGCCCACAACCCCTCCCAATTTTTAATCCTTAATTTAATCTCTATTTTCTCATATGAACTAAGTGATGTGAATTGAATTTGTGTGTGTGTGTGTGTGTGTGTGTGAGATCACGCTGATGTATGGGACGGCGTGATGATGTCAGTACTGATGATGTCATTGGTGTCAGAGTGTCAGAGAGTGTTTAATCTCACAGTGTCACACAGTAAGAAAGTGATATTAATAACGTAATAATAAGTGTAATAAAGCACAGACACACACACACACACACACACACACACAGTGTGATATAACGACAGGAGCGATAGATGAGCAGAAATGTCACAGCAAATGTCACAATGAAACGAGAACAAGTGAATTAAATATAGTGGATTATTTAGTTTTTCTCTCTTTGTTTCTGTCCTTCAGTACGTACTTTTTACCCTGAGCCTAGTCCATCTTTCTTTCTTTCTTTCTTTCTTTCTTTCTTTCTTTCTTTCTTTCTTTCTTTCGTGATCTCATTTTCTCTGTGTCACTTATCTTTTTTTTTTAACTTTCTTTATTGCTTTCACTTTGTGTGTGGGTGTGTATGTGTGTGCGCGTGTGTCAGTGATTTCATCTCTCTTCCTCCTTTTTTTAATGTCCATTTTTTGCCTCTTTCAAAACACCTTTGTGTGTATGATTCACTGTGTGTGTGTGTGTGTGTGTGTGTGATGATCAGAGCTCTTGTACTTGCATGAGAATGGTGCATTGAACCTCCTCCAAAGAGATCAAACACACGGAATATAAATATCATGACATTTCAAAGCGCTCCCTGTGTATTTGTGTGTGAGTGTGTGTGTGAGTGTATGTGTGTGTGTCTGAGTGTGTGTGCGTGTGTGTGTGTGTGTGTGTGGTTTGTTAGCATCTCTGTGGTGAATGTAGTTATAAACTAGCCGAGTTAGCAGGATGAGATACAGATGATGTTGGATGTAAATGTGTGGTTTATACAGAATGACGTTCACACTGAACACGATTACATTCTTACTTACGTTTTATAACGAATCAGAAACCGCAAAAAGCGCAAACTCCTCTGAAGATTTCGGAAAAGCTACAGCTTTACCTCTGACTGTTACAAAGCTCTGACGCTGGAGACTCCTTCCACAAATGTTAAATGAATGTCTCCTTACAGAAAACTTCATTAGATCAATATTATATTGCATTGCACATTGCATATATTTTATTTCATATATATATATACATACACATTAGAAAACTCTGCCTCACAACCAATCAATTCATTGCTGATGAATATGCACATGAGCTAAAACATAGTTTAATTTTAATATAAATGTTATTAAACATGGTAGTGATAATGTTAGTAGTGATGATGCCAGTTGTGATGTCAGTAGTGATGATGTCAGCAGTGATGATGCCAGTAGTGATGTCAGTAGTGATGATGTCAGTAGTGATGATGCCAGTAGTGATGTTGGTAATGATGATGATGTCAGTAGTGATGATGGTGGTAGTGATGATGTCAGCAGTGATGTCAGTAATGATGTTGGCAGTGATGATGTCCATAGTGATGATGGTGGTAGTGATGATGTCGTTAATGATGATTTCAGTAGTGTTGTCCATAGTGATGATGTCAGTAGTGAGGATGTCAGTAGTGATGTTGGTAATGATGATGTCAGTAGTAATGTCAGTAGTGATGATGTTGGTAGTGATGATGTCAGCAGTGATGTCAGTAATGATGATGTCAGTAGTGATGTCGGTAATGATGATGTCAGTAATGATGTCAGTAGTGATGTTGGTGGTAGTGATGATGTCAGTAGTGATGTCAGTAGTGATGTCAGTAATGATGTCGGTAGTGATGGTGTCAGTAGTGATGCTGGTAGTGATGATGTTGGTAATGATGATGTCAGTAATGATGTCAGTAGTGATGTTGGTGGTAGTGATGATGTCAGTAGTGATGTCAGTAATGATGTCGGTAGTGATGATGTCAGTAGTGATGCTGGTAATGATGTCGGTAATGATGATGTCAGTAGTGATGTCGGTAATGATGATGTCAGTAGTGATGTCGTTAGTGATGTCAGTAGTAATGATCTTGGTAGTGGTGATGTCAGTAGTGATGTCATTGGTGTCAGAGGTGGTTTCATGGTGCCACCATGTCATTCAGTAATAAAGTGTAATAAGTGTAAGATGAAGAGTGAAGAGACATAACAGATGAAATCAAATGATAAATAGACAAAAATAAGCCAGTATCAACAATGGGTTAAAAGTTTTTTAAGCAGACAACAATACATTTTTAATACATTTTTAATTTGACATTTCGGTTAGTTTTTTTTTTTATTTCATTGTAAAATATTGGAGTGTAAACTATAGCAGTTTGTAGTTTATCAGAAATGAGTGCTACTCCATAGCCATACTAATAAATCTATTGGGGGCGTGGCCAGAAATGCCACTGCTGTCAGGGGGGCGTGGCTTCAATATAACCCTGTCTAGTTTCAGTGAACCTCAATCACACACACACACACACACACACACACACAAGCTTCAGAATCTTAAATGATGCAGGGTGTAATCTGATTGGCTCTCTACTCTACTAAAATAAAGTAGAAGAAAAAAAACACTATGAAACAATAAGCCTTTAGCAGAACGCTGAATAAAATAATCAAAAGTTTAACTTAAAGAAGTTAGCGATGAGTATATAAGGTATACACGAGGTTGCAGAGAGGCTTGGAGGTTTCTGATTGGATGTCTGGCCTGTCAGTCAATCCACCTTATTTTGTGAAAGAAGGCGGGTCTTTACAAGATTCTCTAGTGGTACCAGGATAGAGAAGATCAGACTCGATTACCGACTGTGATTTAATGATCTAGAACAGCATGAGAACCTTCTAGAACAACACAAGAACATTTTAGAACAGAAGGAGAACCTTTCAGAACAGCACAAGAACATTCTAGAACCAAACAACAATGTTCTATAACAGCATGAGAATGTTCTCGTACAGCACAAGAACATTGTAGAATAGAAGGAGAAATTTCAGGAACTGCACTAGAACATTCTAGAACAGAGTTCCAGTTAACCTGCACTGAGGTTCTGTCTCCTCAGAGAGAGAGCTGGAAATGTGTGTGTGTGTGTGTGTGTGTGTGTGTGTGTGTGTGTAGGGGGGATGTTCTAGGTTTTTCACTGGAACAGTGACGGAAAATTGGGCCACAGCCAATCACAGCACAGCGTAGCACAAATCCCCATGGAACGTTCTGGCAAATGTTCGGCAAGTGTTTTTGTTTTCCCCGCGTCTGCTGTCACGCTGGAGCAGCGGATTAAACCAACACCGAGTTTTCAGGAAAACAGGAATGCTGGCTGCTTCCTCTTTATATGGAAATATACAGTAAACTCCACTGTAACGGAACTTTACATGAAAACTAGGCTACCATACACTTTCATTTCTACTGTAGGATAACATGCCTAGATGTTCTTTCCTCCTCCTCCTCTTCCTCCTCCTCTTCCTCTTCATCCCCCTCCTTCTATTGCTCCTCCACCCTCTCTTCTTCCTCCTTCTCCTCTTTCTCCTCCTCCTATTGCTCCTCCTCCTCCTCTGTCTCCTCCTCCTATTGCTCCTCATCTTCCTCTTCCTCTTCATCCCCCTCCTCCTCCTCCTCTTCTTCCTCCTCCTCCTATTGCTCATCCTCCTCTTCCTCTTTCTGCTCCTCCTATTGCTCCTCCTCTTCCTCTTCCTTTTCATCCCCCTCCTCCTCCTCTTCTTGCTCCTCCTCCTCTTCCTCCTTCTCCTCCTCATATTGCTTCTCCTCCTCTTCCTCTTCCTTTTCATCCCCCTCCTCCTCCTCTTCTTGCTCCTCCTCCTCTTCCTACTTCTCCTCCTCTTCCTCCTCCTCCTATTGCTCCTTCACCCTCTCCTCTTCCTCCTTCTCCTCCTCTTCATCCCCTCCTCTTCCACTTTCTCTTCATCCTCTTCCTCCTCCTTCTCCTAGAGCTCTTCCTCCTCTTCCTCCTCCTCTCTCTCCCTTTCCTCCTTCTCCTTCTCTTCCTCTTCCTCCTTCTTCTCTTCTTCCTCCTCTTCATTTTCCTCTTCCTCCTCCTCTTCATCATCTTCTCCTTATTGCTCTTCTTCCTCTTCCTCCTTTTCCTCCCCTTCTCTTCATCACCCTCTTCCTCCTCTTTCTCCTCCTCCTCTTCCTCTCCTCCTACTCTTCTCTTCCTCTCGCTGTTTATATCACACCTGTCTCACACTCGGCAGAAAGAAATCTGTTGAAAATGTCACACCTGTGAAGAAAGGGAAAATATAATGTGTCTCATTAGCGTCTGCTGTTGTCCTGACTGTGGTGTTGCTAACTCTTCAGGTTACCATAGCGACCAGCGACCGGTCTCAGAGTCAAACCTGTCTTTCAGTCAGCAGGAAAAATCCAACATGGTCACAGGGGTCAAGGGTCAGGAGTCAGGAGTCACCTGTGACATCACATTACACACTCACTGTGAGCTCCACTTCCTCTCTCCACTCGTCTATCCAACCTTTCCTCTCCTCCATCGATTCCCTCGTTTCTCTCCCACTGCAGCTCACACTCTAAATATAGTCCTGCGCTAAAGACCTCCATTAATTATAGATCAGAGGGAGAGAGAGAGAGAGAGAGAGAGAGA
>NC_069733.1:19465863-19480863 GCF_027358585.1 Pangasianodon hypophthalmus | reverse complement strand
GTCCACTGTGACATGAAACAAAACATCCATAATAACACCAAACGTCCACAATGACACGAATCATCCCCAAACATCCACAACACCAAACGTCCACAATGACATTAAAAGTCATTTAACCCTAATTAAAAGTCTGTAATTAAACATCTGTAATTAATTATCTGTAATTAAATGTCTGTAGTTAAACATCTGTAATAAAATGTCTGTATTTAAAAGTCTGTAATTAATTGTCTGTAATTAAACATTTGTAAACATCTGTAATTAATTATCTGTAATTAAGTGTGTGTAATTAAATGTCTGTAATTAATTGTCAGCAATTAAACATTTGTAATTAAACATCTATAATTAATCATCTGTAAATACATGTCTGTAATTAAAAGTCTATAATTAATTGTCTGTAATTAAACATTTGTAATTAAACATCTATAATTAATCATCTGTAAATACATGTCTGTAATTAAAAGTCTATAATTAATTGTCTGTAACATTTGTAATTAAACATCTATAATTAGTCATCTGTAAATACATGTCTGTAATTAAAAGTCTATAATTAATTGTCTGTAATTAAACATTTGTAATTAAACATCTGTAAACATCTGTAATTAATTATCTGTAATTAAATGTCTGTAATTAATTATCTGTAATTAAATGTCTGTAATTAAACATCTGTAATTAATTGTCTCTAATTGTCTGTAATTAATTGTCTGTAGTTAAACATCTGTAATAAAATGTCTGTATTTAAAAGTCTTAATTAAACATCTGAAATTAATTATCTGTAATTAAGTATGTGTAATTAAATGTCTGTAATTAATTGTCTGTAATTAAACATTTGTAATTAAACATCTGTAATTAAATGTCTGTAATTAATTGTCTGTAGTTAAACATCTGTAATTAAATATCTGCATTTAAAAGTCTGTAATTAAACATATGTAATTAATTATCTGTAAATACATGTCTGTAATTAAAAGTCTATAATTAATTGCCCGTAATTAAACATTTGTAATTAAACATCTGTAAACATCTGTAATTAATTATCTGTAATTAAATGTCTGTAATTAAACATCTGTAATTAAACATCTGTAATTAAACATCTATAATTAATTGTCCATAGTTAAATGTTTGCAATTAAACGTCTGTAGTTAGACATCTGTAATGCTGTAATGTAATTAATCATTCGTAATTAAATGTCTGTAATTAAACATTCATAATGAAATGTCTGTAATTAAACATCTGTAATTAATCATTTGTAATTAAATGTCTGTAATTAATTGTCCATAATTAAAGGTCTGTAATCAAAGTGAAGCACCTGTAATTAAACAGTGAAATAAATCCACTAGCTACGAGGCTAATACGGCTCACACATAATGGATTTGTATAGACACCAGTTTAGTGCAGCGCAATATTTCAGTTTTTGAATGACACAGGCAGGATGATGCTACGTGGTAATGTAATGGCAATGATGTTTTTCCTTTATTATTATTATTATTATTATTATTTTTATTATTATTATTATTATTATTATTATTATTATTACCCTTTTTCAATGCAGTGTAATTTATAATAAACAGTGTAATATACAGTGTGATAAAAAGTTTAACACACAGTGTAATAAACAGTGTAATAAACAGTGTAATAAACAGTGTAATGAACACTGCAATAAACAGTGTAATAAACAGTGTAATAAACAGTGTAATACACACTGCAATAAACAGTGTAATAAACAGTGTAATAAACAGTGTAATACACAGTGTAATAAACAGTGTAATAAACAGTGTAATAAACACTGCAATAAACAGTGTAATAGACAGTGTAATAAACAGTGTAATACACAGTGTAATACACAGTGTAATACACAGTGTAATAAACAGTGTAATAAACAGTGTAATACACAGTGTAATAAACAGTGTAATAAACAGTGTAATAAACACTGCAATAAACAGTGTAATAAACAGTGTAATAAACAGTGTAATACACAGTGTAATAAACAGTGTACTACACAGTATAATAAACAGTGTAATAAACAGTGTACTACACAGTGTAATAAACAGTATAATAAACAGAGTAATACACAGTGTAATAAACAGTGTAATAAACAGTGTAATAAACAGTGTAATACACAGTATAATAAACAGTGTAATAAACAGTGTAATACACAGTGTAATAAACAGTGTAATACACAGTGTAATACACAGTGTAATAAACAGTGTAATAAACAGTGTAATACACAGAGTAATAAACAGTGTAATAAACAGTGTAATACACAGTGTAATACACAGTGTAATAAACGGTGTAATAAACAGTGTAATAAACAGTGTAATACACAGTGTAATAAACAGAGTAATACACAGTGTAATAAACAGTGTAATAAACAGTGTAATAAACAGTGCAATAAACAGTGTAATAAACAGTGTAATAAACAGAGTAATACACAGAGTAATAAACAGTGTAATAAACAGTGTAATAAACAGTGTAATAGACAGAGGAAGAGATTTATGGAATCGATGTGTATAATTATGGATTATTATTATTTTATTCTGTGTATGCTGTGATGAGGGTCGGTCCAGTTGGTCATTATGATACAGTGCGGTTATATAAACAGTATCGATGGCAGCGTTCCTGCTCGAGCGCGTTGTTAAATGAAATATAAAAACGTCAGATTGGCCGTGGCCTTTGGCACACAGCCACATGTAAATGGATCAATAATCTCCGAGCTTCACTGTGGAAGCTAATGAATATTGCATCGCTCATCAGCACCACTATGTTCAGGATGAGAACTTTATTACGCTGAAAGGAAAATCTGTGTTTCGTTTAATGGATGATTAGGTGATTATTCTACCGTATGATCTCAAACCACACGCATTATAGACGGCCGTTTTCCCTGAAACTCCTGCGCTGGGCTTTTAAACTGTCCATTAAGCATGAAGTCGGAGTGCACTGATTTATTTAATCATTCATTACAAACTAACACAATGTTTTCTTCCACATTAGTAGAGAATATCTTATTTACATTATGTGTATTTTATATTACACACATATCTTTGGATGCGTAATCCGTCCAGCTCTTGGAGGCGTATAAGCTGAATATCTATCACACAAAGCACACTGAAACCTCGGCTGTGTCCTAACAGTCCTCCAGAGCGTTTAATTAAAGTGTCCTTCAGCGCACACTCCTCTGAGCCCTCCAGCCTTTTAGCAAATTAATTACAAACACCAGACAATCAGTGGAGTAATTCAGCCTCACCTCACATCATCAGCATCACCTACACACACATCCACCTTACACAGACAGGCTGGACACAAGCTAATGTCCACTCAATCCACTTTATCGCAGACGGACTCCATCCAACAGGACGCTAAGAGGATAATGTGGCTAATTAATAATGTAAATCTATCTAATTCAAAACACCTAAATCTTTATAAACCTCTTACATACGCCATTTTCATCTCAGTTTAGAATAAACAGCTGTGCAAAATATCAGAGACGTCATTAAGGGTCAAAGCCCACGTTATTGCATTTACTGCACCTTCCAGTTTTGGGAGGCGGGGCATAGGGGGCGGGGCATAGGGGGCGGGGCATGGGGACAGGTGATACGTTGTGGGGTCATATAGGGCGGGGCTTGGGATAGAGACGAAAAAAGCATAATAACGTTTACACTAACTGCTGCTCAGTCAAACTGCACTAACATCAACACTTTCACAACTATTATTCCTTCCTTCTTTTTAATTATTCTTTTTCTTTCTTTCTTTCTACATTCATTCTTTGTTCGTCTCTCTTCTTCCGTAATTTTTCAATTTCTTCCCTATTGTTATTCCTTATCTTTCTTTCTTATTTTTTCCTGAATATATTACAATCTTTACTACACTGTTTATTACACTGTTTGAAATAAAATATAGGAATAAACAAGGCAAGAACAGGAGAAAAAATGAAAGCAAAATACGAAAATAGTAAAGAAAGAAAGAATGGAGAAGTAAATAAAGAAATACAATAGGAAAGGAAGAAATAAAATAAAGCAGAATGACCAGGATCCTGAGAGTAATCTGAGTGATGTAATCAGATATGAACATTAACTTCACCCCTGAACTTTAACCTTTATCACTCTTCACCCTCTGAGTGTCCAGCGTTCAGCCAGGTTCATCTAGCACTCTTACACATTCTTCTAATTGTTCAGGTTGTGAGGAACAAATTAAATGTTCTAGGTAGAGCCCTACAAGAGACAAGGAGCTGGTCATGAAGCTACAACCATGAAACTCTGAAGAACCCATGAAGAACCCTTGAGGAACTGGTGTTTGTTGAGATGGAGGAACATTACTCAGCTACTAATAGTCAGTGGTTTGACTTTCTTTATCGGAAATGATGTAAAATTCAGCATGTTAATATTTAGAGCTGTTCCAAAAAAATCAAAAAGGTTCTGTAAAGTTCAGAATGTGAGGCCACGCCCCCTTCACTGGGAATGTGTGCATTTGTAAATATTGAGACTGGAATATTGGCTCTGGGTGAAAAACACAGCAGTCGACAACATTAACCGAGGAATTTATTTAACAAAAACAACAACCCAATGAGGTTATAAAATTCCTCTGAGCTGATGTGTGTGTGTTTCTGCGCCAATCAATAACTCCATCCAAACCAACACACACTCTTTACAAAGATCTGATTTCAGCCTCTGAGGCCTTTGTCTGTCTGTGTGTCTGTGTGTGTGTGTGTGTGTGTGTGTGTGTGTGTGTGTGTGTGAGTGTGTGTGTGTGTGTGTGTGTGTGAGTGTGAGAGAGAGATGATTGAGCCTCAGATTTATTGTTTGTTATATAAATTCTCCAGGCAGCTTTTAGTAACGTTCTCCTGTCATTATCAGTTTCCTCGATGAAAATGTACAGTGTTTCCTCGGCTGACCCTTACTACCGAAACATACATTATTACTAAATAAAACTAAATCCACAACAAACAATGTTAATTAATTAATTAGTTAATTGATTAATACACTCCTCTGATTTCTGGAGGGTTTTTTAATATTAGTCTTTGATGACTAATGGATTAAAAACAGCACTCGGCCTTTATAAAAAGGAATTGAGGATGATTTTGTGTCACACATATCAAGTTCCATTAAAACACCATCGTCCTGGAAATGTCTTCTCTTCACACAGACGGTGTGTGTGTGTGTGTGTGTGTGTGTGTGTGAGTGTGTGTGAGTGTGTACAAGTGGGCCAGTTGGATGTGAGACAGATTATTGTGCCAAAAGCAGTTTGAAAATGAGGCCAGACTTAACGCTGACGTCATGAACCGTGTGTTTAAAACGTGCCAACTGACAAAAACCGAGACGTGACCTTGGATTAAAATTGATCACACTAATAAGATGTTTCTTTAGCAAGATGTCTCGCTGATCCAATGTGTGTGTGATTACAAAAACAGCTTTTCCTTCAAATGAGGTGTAAAATGCTGAAACAGAGAGTTAGCAGAAGTGTTAAAGAGAGAATAACACACACACACACACACACACACACCTCAGTCCAGCGCTCACATCACTTGAGGTTAGAAGTGTGTACAGGTCAGGGGTGATCCAGCCCAACATAGTGAACGTGCATCATATAGAGATAATTATATCTCCTTAATGCTTTATTCTCTATAATAAACATGATGTATTACTCAATAATGTATATAAATATATATGTTCATTTACAGAGGCAGATACTCGCACATGGCCACACCCAAACCTGCAATACACATCATTATGTACAGTTTCAGTGCTTTCAAATGTGACTTGTGTTTCTTTACGACAAGAGCACGGATACTAACAGAGCAACCAATCAGATTTGAGTGACTGTGAGAGTGAGATAGTGAGACAGTGAGATGATGAGAGTGATGAGTGATGAGAACATCAGTGATGAGATAATGAGAGTGAGATAGGTGGGAGATAGTGGGAGTGAGGTAAGATAGTGAGAGTGATTGTGAGAATGAGATAAATGATAGTGAGATAGTGAGATGATGAGAGTGAGATAATGAGATAGTGGGAGAGAGATACTTAGAGTAAGATAGTAAGATAGTGGGAGTGAGATAAGATAGTGGGAGTGATTGTGAGAGTGAGATAAAAGATAGTGAGATAGTGCGATTATGAGAGTGATGAGTGATGAGATAATGAGAGTGAGATACTTAGAGTGAGATAATAAGATAGTGGGAGTGAGATAAGATAGTGGGAGTGATTGTGAGAGTGAGATAAGAGATAGTGAGATAGTGAGATGATGAGAGTGATGAGATAATGAAAGTGAGATAATAAGATAGTGGGAGTGAGGTAAGATAGTGGGAGTGATTGTGAGAGTGATGAGTGATGAGATAAGAGATAGTGAGATGATGAAAGTGATGAGTGATGAGATAGTGGGAGTGAGATACTTAGAGTGAGATAATAAGATAGTTGGAGTGATTGTGAGAGTGAGATAAGAGATAGTGAGATGATGAGAGTGATGAGATAATGAGAGTGAGATAATAAGATAGTGGGAGTGAGGTAAGATAGTGGGAGTGATTGTGAGAGTGAGATAAAAGATAATGAGAGTGAGATGATGAGAGTGATGAGTGATGAGATAAGAGAGAGTGAGATGATGAAAGTGATGAGTGATGAGATAGTGGGAGTGAGATACTTAGAGTAAGATAATAAGATAGTGGGAGTGATTGTGAGAGTGAAATAAGAGATAGTGAGATAGTGAGATGATGAGAGTGATGAGTGATTAGATGATAAGAGTGAGATAGTAAGATAGTGGGAGTGATTGTGAGATAAGAGATAGTGAGATGATAAGAGTGATGAGTGATTAGATGATAAGAGTGAGATAATGAGATACTATTTAAATTTACAGGTGACAGTGTGGTGGAGTCTTTGTATTGGTATGTTTCTAGAGTGCACACAGTATTTTTATGCCTCTGGTAAAAAAAGTGGTGGAGGCATTTTATATATATATATCTATCTGTCCATCCGTGTGTCCGACCGAGATTCTCATTAGCATGATACCGCAAGAGCATGTGGTTGAGTGTTTGTAGGATTGATATGGACTTATCACTGTATCCAGCAGAGGAACTGATTAGATTTTGGATTGAATCCAAACAGGGTCAAGGTCACAGCAAGGTCAAATGCCTGAAATAGTCTTTCTTCAATAGCTTCCTTCCTGTTTGAAGTACACTTTAAGGGTATTTCCTAGAATGAATGCACGTTATTCACAACCTAAATGTGATATTGCCTCTTTGCCAGCTGTGAAAAGTAGTGTTGCTGGGCAATACTTGGCGGAAAAGTAGTGTTGCCATGGCAATACCGGCAATACTGCCATGGTACAAGCTGAGCTTGATTTTCTAAAAAAAAAAAAAAAAAAAAAACATACTCCAGTAGTTTCAGTGCATAAAACTGGTGAATAAAGATAGCACATCATGAAGGAACAAGAAAACTAGGAGTTTAGAGAAACAAGGATGTGACATCAAGTGAACAAGAACTGTGAGAGTGAGATAGTGAGACGGTGAGAGCAAGTTAGTGGGAGTGAGATAATGATATAGTGAGAGTGAGATAGTGAGATGGAGAGAGTGATATAGTCAAGTAGTGAGATAATGAAATAGTGAGAGAGATAGTGAGAGTGAAATAATTAGAGTGAGATAGTGAGAGCAAGCTAGATAATGAAAGTGAAATACTAAAAGTGAGATGAGAGAGAGATGAGATAGTGAGATACTAACAGTATGCTAATTATAATAATACAGTGAGAGTGAGATAGTCTAATGAGACTCTCTAGTGGGAGTGAGTCAGTGATATAATGAGAATGAAATACTAGAAGTGAGATAATGAGATAATGAGAGTGAGATACTGAGATGCTATTTAAATTTACAGGGGACAGTGTGGTGGATTCTTTGTATTGGTACATTTCCAGAGAATAACAACATAAAGAAAGTGAAATACTAAAATAGAGATAGTGAGATAGTGAGATAGTGATATGGTGAGAGTGAGATAATGAGATAGTGAGACATACATAGACAGTGAGATAGTGAAAGTGACATAATGAGGTAATTAGAGAGATAAGTATACTGTATATTGAGGGTGAGATAGTGAGAAAATAACAGAGTGGGATAATGAGATAGTGAGTGAGATAAGATAGTGAGAATGATATAATGAGATAGTGAGAGTGAGTGTGATAATGAGTGAGATAATGAGATAGTGAGATAGTGAGACATTATAGTGAGGCACTGTGATAGTGTGATAATGCAATAGTGAGAGTGACAGTGACAGTGAGTTAGTGAGAGAGAAACAGTGAGTTAGTGAGATAATGAGATAGTGACAGTGACAGTGGATAATGAGTGAGATAATGAGATAGTGAGATAGTGAGACAGTAAGCATGAGAAAGAGTATGTGAGATAGTGAGATGGAAGGACAATAACAGTGAGGAAGATAATGAGATAGTGAGAGTGAGATAGTGAGATAGTGATGGTTATGATTTAGACATGTAGGTTGCACAATGCTAAACTGGTAGCTTTAAGCTTCCTTTACTTGTACACCACATTAGCCTCATAGCTCCATAGGCAAAGTCCTGATTGATTGAATACATTTGGGGCAATTTGGACATTTTTTTCTGCAGAAATAAACTTTTCTTGAGAAGTAAAAGGCAGATATTGAACCTGAACCGACATCAAATCTTCATGATTAACGGCAAAGAGATAACTGATCTCTTTATGTCTAAAAACTTCACTGAGTTTTAGTCTAACTTCCAGAAAAACTAAAAAGTGATCAAAACAAATATAAACTGCTAATACATTAAAAACAGTTCTGCATTCAGATTCTTGTCCCTTGTGTAATGACCTGTGGTGTTATTTGACCTCTGTTCTCCTCTCCACGTCCCTCTGTTATTCTGTTATTCCAACCAGAAACATGGTGTGACCTTTATTCCGGGTGAAAGCTTGTGGCAGCAAGTCGATGCTAATCTATTTGTGAGTCTGTTAGCTAATAACAAGCTAAGCAGCCTCTCAGAGAAATATGGCTTCCAGAGCTCTTTAATTTGTCATAATAGAGGAGAGGAAAAACTAAACGAGATTAGCCGACCCCAATTCTCATATTCCACTCCCACGGCAGTGGCTAGGGCAAAGGGGCTTGTGGGTAATTTAAAGAAACCGTGCTTCTCTGTAACCGATATTGGAATCCAATTAAGAAACTGCGGTGCTGGTTTATTTTTTAATATAATACTCTCAAGTTCATTTGTGGGAGAAAGTCATGGCCTTCACTACAAAATCCAATTTCACCACTTCTGTCTATATGGAAACAGAAAGTTATTAAATGATGGGTTTGATTTTTTTATTATCCTCAGAAAGGAAACAAGAAACTGAAAAAAAAAAAACTATCCACACTTACACCACAGTGCTGCTGAATGCTGGATTCTGATTGGTCAGAAGGTGTTGATTAGTTTTCTATAACAGCAGCTCTGACAGTAGCGCAGGTTTATATTAATGCGCTCGTTCTGATACGTTATCGTTTCTATAGCAACAGCTCATTCACAGGGACTCGTACAGCGGAAGCTCCACATAAACACATAAAAAATGAGTGTATTCTTTGCTGTGGTGAAATTTTCTGTTAAATGCAACACGTGTGGAAGGAGTCTCCAGCGTCAGCACTTTGTATCAGTCAGAGGTAAAGCTGTAACTTTAAGTCTTCAGGACAGAGGAGTTTATGAGTTGCGGTTTCTGTGATTTTTTTGTCTTATTAACTTGAAGAGAGAGAATAAAGAGAGGCTGGTGAGGGAACGACTGTTTATAGCTGCTATAACGTAAGTGACAACGGGAACGAACTTGTTTTGAGGATGTTCTACAGCATTATATATAACTATTAACTACAAAAAATTATATTTCTTTCTTTACTCAACAAAAAATTGTAATTGATGGTAAATTGTTGAGGTGTAAGAGAAATAAAACACATGGGGACGTGCTGTTAGAGGAAAATAATCAACTTCAGGGTGGTAACAGTAACTCCACTTCAGCACACCACCACGTGGTTGATTATTTTCCAATAATATTCCGCATTGTGTTTTATTTGTTACTTATGTCTCTCGCATATGTATAGTTTGACTAAGATGTCTTTTCATGTTTCAGAGCTCTTCTATTGGTTTTATCGTCCTTCAACAGTTACCTGTGTGCAAACCGTAATGAAGAAACAAGACACTAAATGGAGGTGATGTAATCATAATGTGTGTGGAATGTAGGAGATTTTATCTCCTTTTTATTTTTGATTTGTTGAATTAATAAAATAAAGACAGTGTTTGTGTTAATTCTATACTCTGCTGTAAAGTAAACGTTCACGGTGTGAAGGAAAATCTGACCTAGCGCTCATCTGCTACGCTTACAGAGAAACTTTACCTCCATCCATCACTTCATCCTGAAAATATTCACTGCTCCAGATAAGCCGTGTCTCTGATTAAGACGCGTCTCCTCCCGTGTCCTCCGTGTGAAAAAAAAACCCTTACTGGTTGACTTTAAAGTGAGGATATTATAAATTAATGAATACTGTCATATTTATATGTTTAATATTAGTCTCTTTATGACATTCCATAGTGTGTTTAAGTGCATTTACAGCCAAAACATACATTTCAGCGTTACATCAAACTGTCAGGGGGTGGAGCTGGACTTACTGGACTCACCACTGCTCCTCACTCGAGCCGAAGAAACATGTGCTTCAGCTCAAGATCGGAGTCGACAAAGTTTTAGACAAACTCCGCCCCCTGTGCGTAACTCTTACTAACCTTCTAAAGTTTGTAGTTAAGTCTGAGGTCTGAATAAACTTTAAGTATTAAATCCTCAC
Source organism: Pangasianodon hypophthalmus (assembly GCF_027358585.1). Lineage (NCBI taxonomy): Eukaryota > Metazoa > Chordata > Actinopteri > Siluriformes > Pangasiidae > Pangasianodon > Pangasianodon hypophthalmus. The sequence goes on along the minus strand of NC_069733.1, from coordinate 19,470,073 downwards.
TAAGTGCTTAACTCTACTCCGTTATTAGATCATGACGTCGTAGTGCACGTTTCACAGCTTGAGGTAGCAGAGCACTAGCACTGATTCATGAGAATGATATTAGAAGCCTTGTATATATAAATATAATCCAGTTAGCTCAATATTGATTCTGTATTCTTAGTGAAAATAACAGAACAAACAGGTTTACAGTATAATCATTTCATCAGCATCGTTACTTCATTGGTTATCACTAATCCAGCATTATCCCCGGATCATCCTCATTATAAGACTCCATTGTTTAACAGTGAGATATAAACACCTCCTGGGAGAGACCTCAGACGTTCAGAGGCAGCAGGATGTGGTTACGGTGCTGTAAAAGTCGGTTCTGTCGGTTCTGAAAATAACATTCAAGCCTCTCGTCACATCGCTGCGTCTCGGTCAGAGCGGAATTAAGCAGCGATGAAGTGGGACAGAGGCGAGGCATTAATCACGGCTAAAGGTCAGCGGGAAAAGCCAATTTACAAAAGACTCAGGCTGGAGATGAGGAAGATGAAAAGCTCACATCTATCTCACCTCTCCACTGCGCTGCTCTTAATGCACTCTCTGATTCTCCGAGTTCTCCGGGTTCCTCACAAGCCTTCTCTCTCATAGCTCTGTCTTCGGGAGTTTTCTCCTGAACATTACTGCAGCACTGAAGATCATCTGTCCTTATTGTTCAATCAGACAGGTTTAGATGTTAATGCATTTATCAGGTACGCTCGTAAACAGGAAATAAATCATATAATAATCATATATATATATATATATATATATATATATATATATATATATATTAATGCTGGTTTAATCAGTGCTGCTGTTTCTGCACAAGTACCAGAATACTCGTTTACACAATCATAATATTTCTGTTTCACAATTAACTATCACTTTAAAATACGTTCATTACTGCAGTTCAAAATAGATCTTACGCTGACGATGTATTAATCGCTTGTAATGCTGAGGTTTTTTTTGGTTTTTCGCAAATTTTTTAAATCATCACACAAACAAAAAGTCAATAAAATACAAAATTAAAAACATAAATAATAAACGATCATATTGTCTTGGCGTAGTAGCTCTAGTAGTTTATTATTTATTCTGTTAAATTGAGCTGATCCTGTAACAAATGGAAAAGACTGGATTTGAAAGAGATTTTTTTTTAAATGTAAACAACTGCAAACGTTTTCATATAAAGAGACTTGATCATATTTTTTGTTAGGATTGATTTTTATTATATCTATACTTTTTTGTTTTTTTACCTTATTTTATTTATTATATTTGTAGTGTGAGTGATTCTTGTGTTAAAGCTGCAGAAAGTCCAGTTTTTGCAATGTATTTTTTATTGCTTTTTTTATAGTTTTAAAAAATCATTTTCAAGTTTTAAGGTTTTAAATTGAGTTTTAAAAGCACCTATTTATATTTATATCAGATATTTTGGCTCAGAATCCAGCTGCCTCTGCCAGGAGTCGTGTCTTTGTACTATTTAAGACATTGCACTTGTGTAAAAACATACTGTGTTAAAATGTATTCTAACACAATAAATACACAATAATGTGAATATATTTAAAATATAACATACTGTATATTTATATGCGTGTAATTGTATGCATGGGTTCTTCATTTTATATATTAATTCTGATCTGTAAACATGAACAAAATTTCACAGTGGAGCTAAATGCGGAACGTTATGGGCGGCCATCTTGGGCACAATTAGGTGTGACTCCGCCCAGCTAGGCTCCGCCTCTCAAAGAAACATGAATATGTAAATATAGACACTTTCTGCTATTTGATACAATTTGGTTATTTAAAAATGAGAAATAATGACATTGTATTAAGCAATATATATAAGAATTTGAGCATTTTCTCTCCAGCTCTCCCCCAGTAGTAAAAGTTTGTACACCCCTGAGCTAAACACCCTGACAGATTTACGTTTGTAACTAGGACAGGATCATCGCTCCTCTCTAAAACTTCACCGTGAAGAGCGCAGATAAACTCCCTCACGCTTCATTCACCATCCTGCCTTTATTACTCAGACGTGAGGACAACTTTCTCTCTGCGCGAGTGTGTCCTCACATTACCCGAGTCTAACGCGATGAGACACTTCCTTCTAACGAGCTAAAGAGCTTCATCCTGCTCTCCGACATAATTACAGCTCTCCCTGCCTGTTTAACAGATCACAGCGCTTTAGGAGCTGATCAGAACCACACCATGTGTGAAAGAGGAAAGGAAAATAGAAAGAGATTAAACACACACACACACACACACACACACACACATACACACACCTACACACACATGCTGACAGCACTGCTAAATACTAAACTATCTCTCTGGGTTCAGATTTCATCAAAGAAGTGCAGATTAATCTCTACACTGTGAATAAGAGTTAAAGATGTGCTTATACACTGCACTTATACTCCACATAACAGGATGTATATGAACTTGATTGCATGATTATTTTGAAAATTCTGGTGATCATCAGAGGTGGCTAGTCTGGTAATTACTTCAGTTTCTCCTGCGACAGGCTTGACAGCGCTGTTTGTGAACGAGTCTGCGCTAATCCCTCTCTAATTATCATTAGCATAAAAATGATTTGTTAGATGTGACACGGAGGTGTACGTCAGGTGGTTTGTTAAACAGAGGAAGCACAGGTGTGTGTTATAGAAGTGTGTGTCTAAATATCTGTGTGTGTTCTGTCTGATCGGTTCATCTGTTGGTCTGGCCTGCTGTTTAACTCTCCTGTTTAATTTAATTGTTTAAATTTAATTTAATGCTTTTCCAAAATCAGGTGGACAAAAGTAGCAGTGTCTGCAACGTCGCGCTAAAAAGTAGCTACGCAGCGAACCAGCTAGCGAAATTTTAAATGAAGAAGGTAGTGACATCACTGCATGTGCTATTCATTTTATATATTAATTTTAATAATAATAAATTTTATTTTATATAGCGCCTTTAAATCAAGGCACTTTACATAAAAGTATATAAATATGTATCAAAAAAGTTAATAATAAAATACAATTCAATTATTAATCACAATAGTAGTAATAATAATAATTAAATAGCAAAAAATAAAACAAAGTAATCAAGTAAAAGCAATCCTAAAGAAATAAGTTTAAAGAGAAGATTTAAATATACTAAAACACTGGGCTTCTCTAAGATCAGATGGTTGAAAAGACCGTATCATCCACAGTACACAAGCGAGTCGTATTAATATTTTACCATATGAATAGTATTCATTTTCATCCGTAAACATGTTCAGTGTGACTCCGCCCAGCTAGGCCCCGCCTCTCAAATAACCTTGACTATGTAAATATAAACCCTTTCTGCTATTTGATACAATTTGTTTATTTAAAAATGAGAAATAATGATATAATGTAATATACAGGAGCATCACTCCTACAGCTCTAGCTAGACCTATAAATAAACCAAACACTGGACTGTTTCATTCTCAGTCTCTCCTCATAAACGCATCAGAAGGCTTTTCCAAAATCCGATGGTCAGAATGAGTAGCGTCTGCCATGTCGCATTAAAAAACTCCATTATTATAAACTCCAGCTAGCTGAATTCCAAAATTACTCACATAATCAAGCACAACTTTATATTTACAATATTTAGCAATCACAGAGATAAAATAATAAACTGTACTAGTCGTGTAAAGCTGCTGCAGCTCCGAGCGCGCTGAGAGTCCGACTGGTGCTGATAGGGTTACGTTCGATATGTCAGTCATGTTCTTTACCGTTTCAGTGATTGGCAGCTGGCTACGAGGTTCCGCCCCTTTGAGAGATCTACCAATCATCATAAGGAGAAGCGAGCTTTTCTTCATTCATTATTCCTGATATCGTTTATACTGTATCATTTAATTTACCATTCCTGTGATTTCTTTTTCCACATTTCATTTACACCTCTCTAAAACACGTCCTTGAATCCGGCGAAGCAAACTGTCACAAAACTCCTCCTCCTCCTCCCTCACGCAAGGAATCGTGGGTAATATTAGCAGAAAAAGTGTCCACTTTAGGATCCTCAGTTCAACACACCGCGATTTGGGACGCGATAATTCTAACCTCGGACACTGTTTAGGACGGATAGAAGGTGAACTGAGACGCAGCAACAGTGTATTTGAATCTGCCATAGACAGCTAGTTGAGTACGAGTGTGTGTCAGCGCTGTATCAGGGCTTCAGAGGAGATTTACACTCAGGC
>NC_069733.1:19430863-19455863 GCF_027358585.1 Pangasianodon hypophthalmus | reverse complement strand
AGGCTCTCGTTGGTGATGAGTTTGAGGAGGTGGTTATTACTGGGAACAATTTATTGTCGGTGCAATCAGGCCCTGCTGCTCTGTGTGAAATGAAAGACCGTCTGAGGAGACGCTCTCGCTTCCTCCAAACGATAATAACACGGCAGGAGGAAACATCGCCGAGTCCCGGCTGCTTCATTTACCACACTTTATATTCAAAACACATCATGTGCTCAGGTTTCATTCCACCAGTGTGTTATTCTTAGCTTCATCAGCTAAGCGCACGAATGCCACCGCCGTCAGATACTCCAGACACCTCGAGTGAACTCTGGGTGGAAAATGCAAACGCTGGGTTGATGTTTGATGTCTCTTGTGATTTGTACAGTCTTTGACCTTTATATTGATGCTACATCCCTAACAGTAGAGTAAACAGATAAACAGAAGAGTTTCTATTGGGAATATAGCCAGACGCAGTGATTAAGGGGTCCAAGCACTTTTCATTTCATCATACTAAGACCGTGTTTCTTGTGACGGATAATTTCATTTTGTTAGGGAAATGTTTTCATGAGTGTTTTAGTTCATTTGTTTATTATATCACCACTTAATGGTGGAATGATGCCATACATGTTGGGGATTTTCAGGGCACGGTCTAAAGATGCATTCCTGTTAAAATTTTGAATGCTCTTCTTCCTGTATAATGGACTTTTCAAGTGTCAAGTGGTTCAAATGTTATGAGTGTTTAAGTTCAATGTATTCATGCAATGACTCAATGCTTCCTGGGGGCCTTTAGGGCGTGGTCTTAAACCCGCCCACCAAATTTGGTGCCAGTGTGTTAAAGCATTGCTGAGGCTCACTTCCTGTTTCACATCTTCACCTTCAAAGTCATTAGAGCGTCACTGGCAAATGAAATCAACAATCCTTCAATATCTTTTGTGAGATCCTGTTTCAACATCATCTAATTCAATAATCTGATAGTGATTGGACCAAATTTGAAGGAGAAGCAGTGAACATTCCAATACAGCGACCTAGAAACATAATCATCGGAAATTAAACCAGGTCTGTGATGAGTGGGTGCAAACGTATAGACAGAAATCTGCGTCAACATTAGCCTGGTGGTGGCGCTAGACGGTTTAAAGTTCTTCTGATTACATCCCGTGGCTCCTTTTTATACTGTTTACATTTAGGTAACATCTGCGAGACGTTTGGATGAAAACAAGTTGCCTTATTTCCATCAAAAATTATTTTACATAGAATTTCTTTTTTCAAAGAATATCATTTCTTTAATTGGCCAAGATTCCCATGTGCTTGTGGATGCTGGTGTTAGAAAAGACGACCCAAAAACCCAATCTTTACAGGGTTCTGTTGAGTCCTGATGATTTTATAATGGTTTCTGATCACAGTGTAAAGGTTTCTAATGTTTAATATGTGATCTGTCACTGATTAGAGATGCAGTTTTTTCCCCAAAAATGTCCTATAGGACTCTAATGGTCTCTGATGGTGAGAAGCTTGAGTGTAATGGTGATTCTGTAGATCTAATAGAGTTCTGTAATATATTTGTATCTGAAAATATAATCGCTCATGTCGATTTCTCCTTTATAACATCAGAAGAATCCACCCTTTTCTTTCCTCACAGGCCACACAGGTGCTTGTTCAGTCTCTTGTCATTTCGAGACTGGACTACTGCGACTCGCTCCTGCCTCTGAGCTCCATTCGTCCTCTGCAACTGATCCAGAATGCAGCTGCACGATTGGTTTTCAACCTTCCTAAGTTCTCCCACACCATCCCATTGCTGCGCTCCCTCCACTGGCTTCCTGTAGCTGCTGCATCAGATTTAAAACACTGATGCTCGCCTACAAAGCCAAAAACGGACCAGCACCCACTTATCTCAAAGCACTTATCACACCTCGAGCGCCACCACGCTCCCTCCGATCCTCCAGCACTGCTCGACTGATCCCTCCATCTCTCAGTGTAGAAGGAAGACCTGCATCGAGACTCTTCTCTGTTCTCGCACCAAGGTGGTGGAATGAACTTCCCCTAAATATCCGAACAGCTGAGTCACTGGCAGTCTTCAAACAACGTCTAAAGACTTACCTCTTCCTAAAGCACTTAAGTTAGCACTTACAAAACAAACAAAAAAAAAATTACCTCCCCAACTGATGGTATTCCTAGTTTGTGACCTAGTGAGCCAATATCAGAATGTATTTTTGATAGACTTCAAAGCACTATTATAAGTCGCTTTGGATAAGAGCTCCTGCCAAATGCCATAAATGTAAATGTAAATGAAAAAATTAAGCAGTTAAGATAATTTCCAAGGAAACCTGATCAGATATACATGTGTATATACAGCAGATGTTCCACAAGAATAAAAGAAACTATAAATGGATTAAAAAAAAAAGTACGACGTGTTGTTTGTTTAGAAATAAGAAATGGTTATTGTTGGTAAATTGCTGTAGTGTAAGAGGAATAAAACACTCAGGGACCTGGTGTTATAGGAAAATAATCAACTTCAGGGTGGTAACAGTAACTCCATTCCCCACACACACACACACACACACACACACACACACACACACAGAGCGTTTATTACATATATAAGCCATCAGAGACCATTAGAAACCACTCATTCTCCAGACCGATGTGTTTTTACGGTTAAATCCGATCTGCTCAGCCGAACAGTGGATGCTCACGGACGTCTCAAATCAGTCGTTCAGTGCTCGCTGGGTTTAAGAGGAATTCATCTTGTCAGTTGCTCACCATGTCAGTGGAATAAGAACACGTTAAAAGCAGGACAATAAGGAAAACGAGTGAAATAAATGAACAGTGTGTGTTTCCCAGTGCTCCTTTCTCAGAGATTTACCGTCCCCTTTACGGCCTTAAGAAATCCGTCCTTGCTCGAGTGTGTGTTATTGTTCCTGGCTCTTTCAAAAAGCCATTTTCTCCACGGCCTTTCCTCCATCGTTCCCTCGAATCGAACAACCTTTAGAAATGTCAGTGTGTTAAAGCCGAGCGCAGCAGGGCGGCCGGCGTCAAACACCATTAGCTTTAATCCCGCTTTAAATCCTATTTGCTCTAAAACCCCACTGCAAGGGCGAAGAAAAAATAAATCTATATCTGTCTCGGGCCATCGATTCTGCTTTCCCGGAGGATTTTCCACTGAAGTGCTGAAATACTGAAATGTCACTCTGGGTGATCTTTCATACGTCCTTAAAGGTTTGTAAAGGCATCTGAAGAAGAAGAACAAGTGTTTATTTAGGCACATGGGTGAAACCTGAGGATGGACGACCGCAGGATGAGTTTCTACGGTTTGTAATGCGTTTTATAAATCCATTTCTTCCTTCACTGACACCCAGGACTCTACTTTATTTCCTCCTTCAATTAGAAAATAAGATGTGAACGTGTCAGTGTCGGGTCGAGAGAGAGAGAGAGAGAGAGAGAGAGAGAGAGAGAGGTTGGTTGTGTGGATCTATAGCTTATTCAGTTAGAGAAAAAATGCCTGAAAGTATCAGAATAAAGAAAATATGAAAAATATTTATTGAAGTTGTGAACATGGACCTGAATACGACTGATGTTTACAAACATAAAATCTGCTAATCGTGTTAGTCAAAGTAATAACATGACAATTACACTGTACACTGTGTGGATTGTACTTTTTTCTGTAAAGTTTGCTGTATCGGTCACTGAACACCGAAATAAACTAGAATCTAAATTAAAAAATTAAACATTTTAAAAAATGAATAAATAAGATTAATAAATGGCTAAGTGAAGGATATATGTTTTCTCTATTGTTAGCTAGATTAGTTGAGCTACCAGTTAGTTTTACATTCAGTTATATTTTACAGTGTCTCAAAAAACATAAAGGAAATCAGCAAGGCTTGACCAAAAAAGATAAAAAAAAACAAAAACAGATTGGATCTCTGACCAAACGTATGTAAGAATTTAGCATTCTTCAGCACTCATAGCTTAACTACACTAGCTAGTAAAGTGGATAAATTTTCTCCGATTATAGCCACGCCCCCGAGTGCTTCTTAGTGTTGTGATTGGACACTGATTGCATTTCAGTCTGACGCGACTGCCACACACTGATGAAAGTAAAATTACATTCGCTTCTGACTGAAGTTAGCATTTAATTCTTAAAAAAAAAAAAAAACCCTGCTGAGTGTGAATCTGTGCATCGTCTGTTCAATCAGATTTTAGTTTAACAGATATTTTTCCTCTGAATTTTAATTTCCACAAAACAAGCATGCATTAAAACAGTTCATTCCTGCCCTGAATTCTTTTTTTTTTTTTTCATTAATTTTTATTTTCCATTCCCTATTCTCTGTTCCTTACAGCAAAACGAGAAATAAGAAACACAAAAATCTAAATCTCAATGAAAAACAAAAAATCTCCTTTCATCCACACACACAAAGGTCACCAGCAGGGGGAGACATGAGGACGTGAACAGCTGAACGAAGGCATCATTGGAGCTGAATACGGATTTCACAGTTAAAATGCTGCCAAACTTTTTTAGCTCAGAAAAAGAAATCCTTTTCAGAGATCTCTCGACTTATAATGTGAGGATGTCAATAAAGGAGAAAAAAATGCTGCCAAGGCAATAAACGAGTAAATTCAGAGAACAAGTCACTTCTCATAGCGCAACAGATGAGGAGCGCACTAAATGTTTTACTTTTCAGTGCAGGAAGTTTTCCTGCATGTCGTGTATTATATTTTACTCTTTTTCTATATATACAGTATATAAATACAGCACTGGGTAACAGGCTTAGGCATCCTATTTTTTTTTTAGTACAAACTTTGTTATAGATGTTTATTTTCTGACTTCTACATTATTGATTCAGTACGAAAACATTTTAGATTCCAAACATTAGTTTTCCAGAAACAAAATGAAATGTTACAGAAAAATGTTTGTATGTCAGTAAAGAAAGCAGCAGATTCCATAAGAGACACTTTTCAGATAAAAACATAATGAAGGCTGCTGGGTTTCGCTGCAGAAATAAGAAGCGAGTCGACAGTCAAAGTCTCCAGAAGAACTGTGGCTGCTTCTGCAAGATGCTCAGTAACACTTCCAGCTCATTTCCTTAGAAAACTGCACACACTGCACCTCAGATACTGCTTTATTTATTTAAAGTGAAGGATCGTCACATTAAATACTGACTGTGTTTCATTTATTACTGTTTACTGCTCTTTATAGGATTTTTTAATGTAGAAACATTTAATTTCATTATTTCTGAAGGCATCTTTGCTCTATAGCATTTCTTTGCATGTGCCTAAGGGTGTTTTCACACTTGAGTCCTCTTTAAAAGAACCGAACTCAGACCCCTTGAAGTGGACCAAGACGTGATCCAAGTGTAAAGGACCCAGTTCTCTTTACAGTCACACTCTCCCTGTCCCTGAAAGAAGACTCGGATCCTTTTTTGGTCCACTTAAGCAGTAATGGGTTCTCAGAGCTCTTTGTGTTCATACTGTTGTTTTTTGGGTCCTGGTCCTCTTGCGGTGCTGTGCGTATATTTCTGGAGTCATTGTTTTCACTGTAACTCGGCACTGCAAGGCGGTCTGGTTCAATCCAAATGAGAAACAGTGTAAAGCGCTTTGTAGAACCACTAAGGTTAAAAAGTGCTATATAAGTGCAGACCATTTACCATTTGGAGTGTTCACACATGGGTCAAAAGGTCAGTGAACTGTGCTCAGACCCCTGAAAACACCCTAAAACGTTTGCACAGTCATATGTATATATTAGGGCCTTTCGCACTGCTTTAGTTCCAGAAGTAAATTTACGGTACTAAAGTACTGGGCGATTTTGCCTGAACTATTTCGCAGTACCGTTTAAAGGGCTGCATTCGCACCGACAGCGGGCACTAGGAAGTGACGTAAGCCGGTCGACAGCGACGTCATTTGTGCGCGGCGTTCAACAACGGAAACGAAGAAGAACAACGTAAACAACCGGAGGATGGAGGACGCTGTGATCGGAGCTGTGCGTTTGTCGTGTCTCGTGTCCATCTATCGCTGTTCTCCATACTTGTGGAATAAGTTACACTACAGTATGTTTACACGGCGGTTTAAATCATGGCGGGTGAGGGCGTTTTCGTACACGTTTGGCCAATCAACGTCTACTTACGTCACGGATAGAACCAGTTGTGCTGGTTAGACGCTGCTCCGGAGTAGGAGCTCATCTGGTTCTCGGAAAAAGGCAGTCGGTACTAAAATCACACCCAGTTCCGGAGGTGCGAAAACGCCAAAAAGTGGGTAGTTCCACAATTAGTTCCGGTACTATGAAAAGGTTCCCGCAGTGTGAAAGGCCCTATATATATATGTATATATACAGTCAGGTCCAGAAGTATTTGGACAATGACAGAGTTTTTGTGATTTTGCCTTTATACACCACCACAATGGATTTGAAATGAGGTACTTTGGAGGTACTTTGCTTAAAATGGCTGTAATTCCTAAATGGTAAATGCCATATTTTTGTGGAACGTCTTAAAATACAGCTGAAACTCTACACTTCCATCACATCTTGACTGTTTTATTTCAAATCCATTGTGGTGGAGTATAAAGGCAAAATGACAAAAACTCTGCCATTGTCCAAATACTTCCAGACCTGACTGTATATGTGTGTGTGTGTGTGTGTGTGTGTGTGTATATATATATACACATATACATACATATTACCAAAAATACTCAATGTTTTGAGACACACAAAAATTTCCTTTGGGATCAGTAATGTTTCATCTTATCTTTACTTGCCTTTATCTTATCATAGTGTACACTCATACAATGCTTAACATTAAACTAGCTACATATATATTAAAATCTCTTTGGTCATGAGATTACGGATCTTAACAATGCAGGCTGAAATTGGAGGGATTTGGGAAAACGTTCCACTGAGACACTGCGTTCTGCGTTCGTGTGATTTAGCACCAGAACAGGATCATTAACACTGTGTTCAGTTTCATAAGCTAAACTAGGAACCTGTCTCAAATTTATAATAATGGATTTTACAATAATAATAATATTAATAATAATAATAATAAAAGTACGAGCGTATGATTTCTGATGAAATAAAACCAGTTTGTGGCAGTGAAGTCGCTCCATCTCGCATATATTTGCATATTTATTTCTCATTACTGCATTTTACAGTTTCAATTCAGCAGTGATTGATTTCAGAAATTATTTCTATTATAACTTTTATAACAGCTAATTAGTTTTACAATTAAGGAAAATTAAGGAAGATTCATTTTCACACACACACACACACAGATTAATGAATCTGTTGCTGATTAAATGAGTAACATTCACTCCATGAATGAATTCTGTTTCATTCTGTTTATCAACACATGCTGAGAGAGAGAGAGAGAGAGAGAGAGTGTGTGTGTGTGTGTGTGTGTGTGTGTGTGTGTGTGTGTGTGTGTGTGTGTGTGTGTGTTCTGTACACCAGAGGGCAGCATATACTCACATTCCCACCTTCAAACCTGCTCTTTAAAGTGTATATTATACTTAGTGCAGTAAGATTTCTTCCGGTTTTTGTCACGTGATTAAAACACGTGATTCTCCATCACACCTCCATCAAGTCCTGTATATAATCACCAACATGGCAGATCTGCAGTGGTGCTGGAATTACAGATGTTAGTGTAGTGATTAGAAGTTCAACTCAGTTGAAGTAAATCAGTGTTTCAGTGTTTTTGAAACTGTGAATGAATCAGTCTGAAACTCAAATGAATCAGTCTGGAACTCGAATGAATCAGTCTGAACTCGAATGAATCAGTCTGGAACTCGAATGAATCAGTCTGGAACTCGAATGAATCAGTCTGAAACTCGAATGAATCTGTCTGGAACTCGAATGAATCAGTCTGAAACTCAAATGAATCTGTCTGGAACTCGAATGAATCAGTCTGGAACTCAAATCAATCAGTCTGGAACTCGAATGAATCAGTCTGAAACTCGAATCAATCAGTCTGGAACTCGAATGAATCAGTTTGAAACTCAAATGAATCCGTCTGGAACTCGAATGAATCAGTCTGAAACTCGAAAAGTCAGAAAACTGCAGCACATAACCTGTGTGTGAATCCTTTAAGACGCCAATAAAAGTTTGTGTTTATGTATTTGTCATATTTATCCTATAAACTAATAAAATTGTTAGCGTAGAACTTTTATAAACAAACGCTCAGACTAACTGAAGGTCGCAGTGGTGCGTGAGAGTCGACTCAACACAGTTCGGTGTTTTGTGATGGATTCAGAATCGAACACGACACAGTAACTGATTTCACGATTCACTGAGTGAGTTAAGTGACGTTCGATCTTTAACGAGTTCATCAACAACCAACGCAGTGAATCCTGAGATTCTCGGTTCAGTTCATTTCCCTTTTAGTACTTAGCCGAGGTTTGTGTGTGTGTGTGTGTGTGTGTGTGAGATGGCTGAAGGTCATGGTTAATGAACATGTTTCATGTTACGTTGTTAATCACTGTGAGTGAGTTAATGTGGCTTTAATGTCACACGTCTACTTCATTCATCTTTAAGGACGTTAATTACAGCCCCATTCAGGAGGGAGAGTCAGTGTGTGTGTGTGTGTGTGTGTGTGTGTGTGTGTGTGTGTTCATACTCCTGCCCATATATGAGGAAAGTGAGAATAGAAACAGGAATTCAGACACATTCCTGAACCTAACATTGATATGATAAAGCAGGAGTGAAATAAATGATGACGTTGCGTGTGTGTGTGTGTGTTTGTGTGTGTTTGTGTTTGTTGCTCGTGTATTTATATACGCTGTGATTTTTCCTTTACAATAATATACAGATTTGGACATCGGATTGGCTTAGCATTTGGCTTGATGACATCATCTTGGTGATGTCATCTTTTTTTTTTCATAATATAGAACAGAACAGGATTACAATCACACAAACCCAGTCGAGTCCCAGAGTGAGACTGCGCTGCACAGAGGAGTTACGGACCGTGAACTCGGACTCAGAGTGATTTAAAGGATTTATTTTTACTAGAGAAAAGGAAAAGAACCTGGTGACTGTTCATCATCTCACACACACACACACACACACACACACCTGTGTCTTCTCAAACAACACCCTGTTTATCTCATACACCTTCAGTATCCATCAGAGACGTCAGACACGACTTTTGATTGACAGAGAGTGTTTTTTTTCTCCTTTTAAACGTCTATTACAATTCTTCTCTCATCCTCTGGGAAGACTGATGACCTTTTCCTGACCTTCTGTAACCTTTCACAATGACACCCGGGACATGCGGCTTTGACAGTGACACCACGGATCACACACCAGCGGTGCATAAAGCCATGAAGGGCAGATACCACACACACACACACACACACACACACACACACACACACATACACAGACAGACACACACACACACACCATCCTCTGAGATTTCAGGTGAAAGCTTCTTTTAAATTTGAGTCCCGGCGTAAGGGTGAGGAAAATCCGATCTCAGATCAGACACCAATGAATTTTCTCTCTGTGACCAGATTTACAATCACACTCTGAAGCCTCACACACACACACACACACACACACAGACACACACTCTCTTTCTCACACACACACACACACACACACACACACACACACACACACTCTCTCTCTCTCTCTCTCTCTCTCTCACACACACACACACACTCTCTCTCTCTCTCTCTCTCTCTCTCTCTCACACACACACACACACTCTCTCTCTCTCTCGCTCTCTCTCTCTCTCTCACACACACACACACACACACTCTTTCTGTCTCTCTCTCTCTCTCTCTCTCACACACACACACACACACACACACACTCTCTCTCTCTCTCTCGCTCTCTCTCTCTCACACACACACACACACACACACACTCTTTCTGTCTCTCTCTCTCTCTCTCACACACACACACACACACACACACTCTCTCTCTGTCTGACGCACACTCTCTCTCTTTCTCTCTCTCTCTCTCTCTCTCTCTCTCTCTCTCTCTCTCTCTGTCTCTGTCTCTGTCTCTGCCCAGGCACTCTAATGACATGCTGATGCATTCTGGGTAATAGAAATAGGGGATAGCAGAGAGAGAGAGAGAGAGAGAGAGAGAAGATAGAGTACCCTTGAGAGTGAAAATCAAATTCCATCCTTAACCCAAAGACAAATTGATTCTCTAACCTAATTCACCTGATTCACCTGATTCACCTGATTCACCTGTGTCATATGTCCGAGTGAATAAGAGAGGAAACGCGCTGCGAGGTCACGCCCGAGTGAAACGGCTTTCTGAGAGCATCAGCGCTGTTAAACCGGTATATTAATATATACAATTATCACAATTTATAGCACTTCCACCATGAGTGCGTCCTCTTCAGGAATTTATGGGAATAGAAATATATCTCCATATTGCAATAAACTCACATCACATTAATAAATCATGAACAACGATATGAAAAGAATAAAACCCGCTCTGTGCTGCTGACGGCGTGGAGTGATGAAGCGGCGTGACTGTTACCATCCTGAAGTTGATTATTTTCCTCTAACAGCACGTCCCTGAGTGTTTTATTTCCTTCATGCCACAGCAATCAGCCCATGATTACAATTTTTATCTATTAAACACATCACACTGTTTAGTTACATTTAATGTCAGTGAAACGAGTTAGTTCCTGTTGTCTCTTACGTTATAGCAGCTATAAACACTCATTCCTTCTCCAGCCTCTCTTTATTCTCTCTCTTCAAGTTAATAAGACAAAAAAATAAACGCAGCTTAAAAGCGTAAACGCCTCTGTCCTGAAGATGTCAGAAAACTGAAACTGGAGACTCCTTCCATAAATGTTACATAAACACATTTCTCCTCACAGAAAACTTCACTGTATCATTTATTAATTTATTTAAAGAAAAATTGCACACATTTTTCTTTTTACTATAGAAACAATAACGTATTACAACGAGCATATTACTATTCTTTTAAAAAATTCATTCACACTTTCTGATTCAAGAATTCAACAATATTGTCGTATAATTCCTTTTCGCCCTCAGCGCTGTGGGATAGATTCACCAGCCTTTCTTTATTTCTCTTTAAAAATTTACACAGCTTGTCATGTTACTGAGAAACCGCAAAGAAGCGTAAACTTGGAAAACCTACAGCTTTACCTCTGACTGTTCAAAAAGCGCTGACACTGGAGACTCCTTCCATAAACACTAAATAAATGCTCCCGGCTACAGTAGCTAGTATAAGAGGTAGTCAGTATTATTGTTATATTATTAGCTATAGCACAGAGGAGGTGTCCTGTCTGAGCTTTAACATTCAAATCCAGTTAATGACCAATTAATGAGCACATTTCTGATCTCTCGTTTCATTGCTCCATTAAAACATTGACACTGAAACATCTCCTAATAAATATATCATCAAGCTCCTAATATTCACTCACTAACAAGAGTTTCTTCTTCCTGCTCTTGTTCTTTTATAACTTTTACATCTGTAAGATACACTCTATGGCCAAAAGTATGTGCACCCCTGACCATCACACCCATATGTGCGTGTTGAACGTCTCATTCCAGATTTATTCCCCTTTGCTGTTATAATGAGCTCCACTCATCTGTGAAGTCTTTCCACTAGATGTTGGAGCGTGGCTGTGGGGATTTGTGTTCATTCAGCTACAGGAGCATTAGTGAGGTCAGGCGCTGATGTTGGGATGTCGAGGAGGTCTGGGGTTCAGTCGGTGTTCCAGTTCATCCCAAAGGTGTTCAGTGGGGTTGAGGTCAGGGCTCTGTGCAGGACACTCGAGTTCTTCCACTCCAACCTTCACACACCATGTCTTCATGGAGCTGGCTTTGTGCACAGGGGCATTGTCATGCTGGAACAGGTTTCAGCCTCTTAGTTCCAGTGAAGGGAAACTGTAATGCTACAGAGACGTTCTATACAATAATCTGACTGTTTATCAAAATATGCTCCAATTCGTAGTTTGAGGTTTTCCAATGCTGAGTTTCTGACAAATTATAAAGTAACCCTTAAGAGATCATTATTCAAATTAGACAAATATTCACATTTTTTAAATACATCTGAAGACATATCTTTTTAAGTTAGCTTTTGATTAACATTTTGTCTTTTAGTTATTATTTCCAATTTTGTATTTTATTATTTATATTATTATTATTATCATTATTATTACTATTGTATCCTAATTTTAGACTTCTACTTTCTTTGTTGATTTTTATTGTTCTTGATTTGTTTTTTCCTTCTTTTTATGTTTTTATATTTTGGCACATGAAGCACTTTGAGCTGCTTTTTATGTATGATACACAAATAAAATGCATTATTATTATTATTATTATTATTATTATTATTAATTTTTAAATAACATTTACAGCTAAGAGCTGTAAGATAATTACGTTGTGGAATTTTGATGCTAAACTTCTACAGTCTACAATCATAGATACTTGTGAAATTTTTTTGTATAGCTTTTTAGCGTTTACTTTTAAGCAACGTAAGATATTTAGGTTGCAGATATGTGTTGTTGTTTGAGAATTAGATACTTAAGTTCTAACATTTTTGTATATATTTACAGTTAAGAACTAAGACCTTTACATTGTAGACTGTTGATGCTGAAGTTGTAGATGTCACGACGGCAGATACGGACGCAGGTTCAGGGATACAGAGCTTTATCAGAATTAACAAAACAAAGACGTAATTCAGAAGCAAAGTCAAAACCCAGGCAAGCGTCATGCGATCAATAAACAGCATGAACTACAGCAGGAAAGAGCAAGAGCAGAAAAGCAGAAAGACAACCAGTAAACAGCAGCTTGGAACAGACTGGAGTAGAAACACAGAGCGTATACTTCACAACACGTGAGTGCAGAGCGAGGCTTTACATACTGCGGTGTGTGATTCAGTCCACGTGTGTGATCAGTAATCACGTGAGCGTCAACGTGACGGAGTCTGTAATGGCTGTGAGTTGTAGACCTCGGCGGCCATGTTTGTAGGCCGCACTGTACTCTGGGAAATGTAGTTTGATGCTGATTCAAAGGTTCAAGGTTCAAGGTTCTTTATTTGTCACATAAATTACATACATGTGATGTATTAGTGTAATGAAATGTTTTTCCTTAGTGCCTCATCCCACAGTGCAACAATGATACATAATAAAACAGAATTTATTAAAAGCAGAATATAATAAATAACATAGAAAAATAAAATCGAATAGGATCTAGTAGACAAATACAGACGTTATATGTAAAAATATGTTTGCAGCTTTTCGAGGAGTGTAGCGTGCAAAAAATTGTCTCATAGTCCAAGAGTGCAAGAGTTTTTGTTTGTCCGTAGTGCAATTGTTTGTGTGTGTGTGTGTGTGTGTGTGTGTGTGTGTGTGTGTGAGGTAGAGTAATATGCAGACTTCTCAAGTGTCCTCCTTCAGTAGCCGGATTGCCTGAGGGTAGAAACTCCTCCTGAGTCTCTCTGTGTTGGTCCTCAGCATCCGCACTGAGAGGAGACAGTTTCCGTGGTGGTGAAAGATTCCGGCGTT
This sequence comes from Pangasianodon hypophthalmus, assembly GCF_027358585.1. Classification (NCBI taxonomy): domain Eukaryota; kingdom Metazoa; phylum Chordata; class Actinopteri; order Siluriformes; family Pangasiidae; genus Pangasianodon; species Pangasianodon hypophthalmus. The sequence goes on along the minus strand of NC_069733.1, from coordinate 19,442,406 downwards.
GACGTGACACTAGAATCATACAGCAATTTCTACAATAACTTTTACAATTCGAAACTGTAAAATATTTCTCGTTGCTTAAATATTATATTAACTTACTGCTTAAGTTCTAGTATAATAGATATTTAATTTCTAACATTTTATAGCTTTTAACATTTATATATTTTATAACTTTGATACTTCACTTCTGGAAATTTTAGATACTTAGCTTATAATGTTTTAAAGCTCTACATTTACAAACTGGAATATATTCCTGCTGTGCAAATTTGATACTTTCTGTAAACGTTCTGTCATATTTGTGGCTTTTAGATGGAATGACTGTAAATAAATTCTTATTGTAGAAGTCGTTGATGTTTAACAGATACTTGAGTTCTAACATTTTATAGATTTCCCTTTTAATAACATTTACATTTTATAACTTCGATCCTTAAGTTGTAGAACCTTCGATACTTAGCTTCTGTCATTTTTATAGCTTTTATATTTAGAAACGTAATATATTTATGCTCTGAAACTTAGATTCATAGATAATTAAGTTCTATAAATTCTGGAGCTTTTACATCTGATAATGAAAATATTCACTTTGTAGAACTTTGATGCTTAAGTTTTAGAATCGTAGGTACTTAAATTCTATAATTTTTATAGCTTTTACATTTAAGAACTAAAGTTTATATTGTTGAACTTTGATGTTTAGATCATCAACCATAAACACTTCAGTTCGTTCATTTTTATGTAATTAATGTAGGAGAATTTTGATGTTTAATTCCTAGATATACCTAAGTTCTAGCATTTTTTTTACTTTTACAGTTAGGAACTGTGAGAGACTTAAGTGTTGATGATTCTATAAAAATGACAGCACCTACATGTATGTTGTAGAACTTTGATTTTTAATATTTAAAATCATAATTAAATTCTAGCATTTTTATAGCTTTTACGTTTAGACACTGTAAGATATTTATGTTGTTGTACTTTGATGCATAATTTCTAAAATTCAAATTTTAGAATTTTAAGACATTTATCTTTAGATTCATCTTTAGATCGTTTGTTGTATTATAGAGCATTAAAGGTTACAGCATTGTTGATGCAGCTTAGAATGATAGAGTCTTTAGAGTTTTGGATTATATAATGTGAGGTTTGTAATATTCGTCATTAAAGGAATCAGCTGCGGCGTTCTGGAGCGTTAAATCCCTCCGCTGCAGCACGAGGCAGTAAACTTCAGCGGTGTTTTTTCCAGCAGGGACTTCAGGTTGTGTATTTCTCACTCTGCAGCCGCTACACTCCGACGAGAGCTGTCTAATTTCAGATTAGCGTAGGTGGCTGAGTTTATGCACCTCGCACTCTGCAGTGGCTGGAGCCATGTGGCGATGTTAACCGTACACTCTCCCACAACACCTGGCCTACTTTCAGCTCCTTCTTCCTGCAAATCACAGCAAACTCAGCACACACCAGAGAAATGTCAACTCATTCATCATCCCATAAGTTAAACTGACTGTTTTTATTTTTAACAGCGACAGGAAATGCTGGAAATCCCAGCAGGAATTACAGATGCACTGAATCACTTACGTGCTAACTTTTACTGCAGATTTAACAACATTTATTAAATTCTACTTAATACGTTTATTACGTCTGTTGCAGGTTCCACATCTACCACTTTCTCATTGGACCTCCATTATTACAGATCATTACAATCATCTTTCTTTCACCTGCTCAGGTGGCTCTTCCTCATCTCTTCGATTTCATGATCTGAACATACAGTGCTAGTTACATTAGGGAACAGCTGCTGATGCTTCAGCGCTGCCAGATGTTTCTGCTATCTGTGTTCTCCTCAATTTCTTGTCATGTTTTTGTACTTTGTAGTGCTTCTTAGCGAGTGGCCTTTAATCGTGTTCTGCTCTTAGCTAACATAAGCATAAACGATTCCCTATAAGCACTGGTGCTAGCATATACGGGCTAAACGTGAAATAATAAGCGTTTATTTAGGAATGTAAATCATTTTATATTTTAGATTTAGTCTGATTTACTTCGTCAGAGTTCACATCAGCATCCGCTTAGCTAGCTAATGTGGTCAATCTCACTAGCGTTAATACGTAACATAAGAAGTTGTGATGTCAGTTGTGTTTTTATGCTTCGTAATTATTTTTAATAATACCTTGATAAACATTAGAAGTGAATTATATATTATATATTTTACTCAGATGATATAAACACCAATCACTGACATCGTCACTATTTTATTTAGATTTAGACTGACATATGAGTTGAATTATGAACAGATTATTAATGCATTATGAACAGATTACTAAGTTGTAAGATCCCAGATGTAGACTGTAATTATGAGACGTTATCAAATCTACTCGCTTTGTTTTTCTCTTTCTTCTGTGTGGCTCTTTTTTTTTTACTTCCTTCTCTCTGTCTCCTTCTCTCATTATTTCTCATCCTCTCTGTATTTTTCTTTCTTTCCCCTTTCTCTCCGTGTCTCTGTGAGCAGCAGATTTGTGGAGGATGAGGAGACGGCAGCCGTGTGTCAGACATGCTCCACTGACTTAAACCCAACTCTGAGAGGACGAAGAGAAATGGGCAAAGACAGACTACACACACACACACGCACACACACACGCACACGCACACACACTCAAAGCCCGACATAAAAAACGTCAGATAAAGTGAGAGGCGGAGGGAAAAAAAGCACCTCCACAGAAAGTAACAAAGGCTGAATGCCAATGAAGGACTCTGTTGGAGAGCGGAATCTATTTCACCCTCACTCACCTTATAATATGTTTGTTTCTTTTCAGTGCCGAGGTCTAAATTGATTTATTTCACTTTCCCCGTAATGCACTTATATACTTACAGCGAGTGGTTTAGTGAGTGCGACCTGCTATAACTCACAGCAGCAGCAATCCCAGAGAGTGAGTCGAATACTAAAGCGCCACAAACGCCGCTGATTCATCAGCTCCATACACACAGCTTTCATTACTTTCACCAATACGCATCCAAAACATTCATTACGTTAAAAAATGTTACGAAGTGCACCATATTATAACCTACAGTACTGACTGACAACGTGGCGTGATGACGCGGCGTGACCGTTACCGCCCTGGAGTTGATTATTTTCCTCGAACCGCATGTCCCTGAGTGTTTTATTCCTCTTACACCACAGCAATCTTCCAGTGATTGCAATTTACTTTTAGTATAGAAACGATAACGTATCAGAACAAATGCGTTCGTATAAACCTGCGCTACTGTCAGAGCTGCTGTTATAGAAAACTAATCAACACCTTCTGACCAATCAGGATCCAGGATTCAACGGCACTGTGGGATAAAAGGAATTATACAACAACATTGATGAATTCTCGATTCAGAAAGTGTGAATGAATTTTTAAAGAATTTAATGAATATTAATGTGCTTGTTGCAAAACGTTATTGTTCCTACAGTAAAAAGAAAAACGTGTGCATTTGATAGATGATACTGCGAAGTTTTTCTGTAAGGAGAAATGTGTTTATGTAACATTTATGGAAGGAGTCTCCAGTGTCAGCACTTTGTAACAATCAGAGGTAAAGCTGTAACTTTAAGTTTTCTGACATCTTCAGGACAGAGGCGTTTACACTTTAAAGCCGCGTTTATTTTTGTCTTATTAACGTGAAGAGCGAGAAAAAAGAGAGAGGATGGTGAGGGAACCACTGTTTATAGCTGCTATAACGTAAGTGACAACAGGAACTAACTCATTTCACAGATCATTAAATGCAACTATAAATGGATAAAAAGTATGATTTAAATAAATAAATAAATACTGATTGATAAATTGCTGTGGTGTAAGAGGAATAAAACACATGGAGACGTAATGTTGTACTGTTATACTCAACTTGAGCGTGTTTCCAGCCAATCAGGAATGAGTATTTTCAGTAGCACAGGTTTGGACTGTGATTCTGGAGGCTAATAAACATACAGTGGTGTTTACGGTGTTTACAGTGTTTACGGTGTTTGGGATGTGAGTTCTGGGTCTGCAGTAAACCTGCTGTTAAGTAACCTTTAGAGAGACGAGGCGAGTTTTACAGCAGCGGGAAATTAACGCCGTAAAACCTGCAGCAAAACCGTGCTCAGTACCGAGGCTATAAAGTCTCACAGCACTCAACGCTAACTCACCTGAAAGCCCTGAATCTCTCCACGGCCTCCATAAATTTCACATTCTACAAATGTTAAATGTCTCTGTAAAAACATTTTGGTGATATTTTATGCTGTTACACACTGCACTGACCTACAGCTTATAACCATCACACACAGGCTTTATTAATGATTTATTATCAGCTATAATGAAGTAATAAATTCTCACAGCAGCAACATTACAGAGCTAAAGGTTTTCATAATGCACTTAGCTTTAAACCACCATCATACACTAATACACTGAGAGCAGTATGCTGTGTTCTGATTGGCTGAGAGCAGCACAGTGTGTTCTGATTGGCTGAGAACTCTACAGTGTATTCTGATTGGCTGAGAGCAGTACAGTATGTTCTGATTGGTTGAGAACAGTATGCTGTGTTCTGATTGGCTGAGAACAGTACAGTGTGTTCTGATTGGTTGAGAGCAGTACAGTGTGTTCTGATTGGCTTAGAACTCTACAGTGTGTTCTGATTGGCTGAGAGCAGCGCAGTGTGTTCTGATTGGCTGAGAGCAATACAGTGTATTCTGATTGGCTTAGAACTCTACAGTGTGTTCTGATTGGCTGAGAGCAGCGCAGTGTGTTCTGATTGGCTGAGAGCAATACAGTGTATTCTGATTGGCTGAGAACTGTACAGTGTGTTCTGATTGGCTGAGAGCAGTAAGATGTGTTCTGTTTGGCTGAAAGCATGATGTGTTCTGCTGTGTTCTGATTGGCTGAAAGTATGATGTGTTCTGATTGGCTGAGAAGTCTACAGTGTGTTCTGTTTGGCTGAGAGCAGTACGATGTGTTCTGATTGGCTGAGAGCAGCCAGAAAATACAGATGCAGAAATATGGTTGATTTCACACACACACACAAACAAACTTACACACATTCTCTAGAAATATGACATCATACGGACACACATTGCACACTGGCTTTTTGGGGACTTTAGTACAAAATGGACACATTATTACAGACCTGATTTTTATAGAAAAGATTTACACACACACACACACGCGCATGCATGCACGCGCACACACACACACACACACACACTCAGATTCTCTGGAAATATGACATTATGGGGACACAGTGGTTTTGGGGACTTTAGTACAACATCAACACGTTATTACAGAGATGATTTTTATACAGTAAGATTAACCATATACTATGACACACACACACACACACACTCACACACATACACACGCTTACACGCTTACATTTTACTCTTAGTTCATGAGAAGTTCACTGTTTCCTGTAACAGCTAATGACCATGACAGACGAGAAATAAAAAAAACATTATGACGACTTCATTTTCACATCTTTTAGCTTTTATTAAACGTATCATAATATGATACAACGCTAATCAGTTGCCATGGTAGAATATTGCACTTTACAAACAAATATAAACCTCATTAAGCTAACGAGCTCGTTTAGAGGAGCGCAGAGAGCAGCGTGTTCACTCAGCCAGTGTTTTAATCCACAGGGAAATGCATTAAAAGCAGCCAAACAATGCCTACAGCTTTATTATTACTGCACACACACGGCAGGAAACGCTGCAGAAATTCCACAACAAACACACCACACACTCCTGCTGGCTTTCCTAATCGCCTAACCCTCGCTGATGCACTTCCTGTCATCCCAAAATGTTCACTTCAGTCAATCGGCAGCGTGCAGAGGCACCATGCTGAGAGATCAACATCATGCCAGCTTCTCAAATTCACACCACTACATTAAAGCACATTTTAATGCCATCCTTTTACAGCCTCAGAAAAAAATTATGCTACTTCAGAGTCTGTGGGGAAATTAAAGATTGTCTCAAAATGTCCACATTATCCAAAGTTTTCTTAATTAAAAAAAAATTATGTGTGCCAATTTGTGGTTGGCAACATGTTCAATTCAATTTCTTGACGTTGTTTAGAATCACTGCTTCCTGTGCTAGTCACCAAGTCATTAGTAAGAAAGTCAGTAAAACTAACTAGTAGCTAACAGCTAAAGTGCTTATCATCAAATTAAGGAATATTAATATTAATATTAATATTAAGGATTTAATACTGAAATGACACACATCAGTATTTACATCTCAGATGTAACTAAAAATTTAAATGCTATTTAGAAGTTAGGTGAGAATTACGCACCCGGGGGAGGAGTTTGTCTAAAACATGATACTCGCATTTTCTATCCCTGATTCATGCTTGTTTACAGGTTAGTGTTTGTGTTTAAAGGTGAGTGTTAGTGTTTACAGGTTAGTGTTTTTGTTTAAAGGTGAGTGTTTGTGTTTACAGGTTAATCTTTGTGTTTAGAGGTGAGTGTGTTTACAGGTTAGTGTTTGTGTTTACAGGTTAGTGTTTGTGTTTAAAGGTGAGTGTTTGTGTTTACAGGTGAGTATGTTTACAGGTTAGTGTTTGTGTTTACAGGTTAGTGTTTGTGTTTATAGGTGAGTGTTTGTGTTTACGAGTGAGTGTGTTTGCAGGTTAGTGTTTGTGTTTAAAGGTGAGTGTTTGTGTTTAAAGGTGAGTGTGTTTACAGGTGAGTGTGTTTACAGGTTAGGGTTTGTGTTTACAGGTTAGTGTTTGTGTTTATACGTGAGTGTGTTTACAGGTGAGTGTTTGTGTTTACAGGCGAGTGTGTTTACAGGTTAGGGTTTGTGTTTACAGGTTAGTGTTTGTGTTTATACGTGAGTGTTTTTAAAGGTGAGTGTTTGTGTATAAAGGTGAGTGTTTGTGATTACAGGTGATGGCCTAGACGCTATTGAAAAACCTCGTCTGAGAAAAAGAAAAACCTTGCAACCTCAGAGGTGTGAACTACATACAGGTGATTTTAATAATCTGAATGTGGAGCTCAGAAAATCCACTGAAGCAGCTGCAGAACCCGACTCTGAATACCAGCAACATTCCTGATGTAAATATATCCTTCAGTAATTTGCATATCAGACTGTAACTGGTCCAAAGCTGCTATTAAACATTAAATATACACAGTGAAATGGATGAGTATAAATGTCAATAATGCTGTCTTTGTGTTTTCCAAAAAGCTTTTTTTTTAAATACATAAAATACATATTTGTCTATTTTTTATTGTGTTATTTTTCCACAGAACACAGTTAAGTGTGCAAGCCCGCTACTCCCCCAGTGATATCCACAACATCCGTTTAACTGCAGTTTTGTGGTATTTGAAAGAGAAGTTTGGTAAAAGCTCCTTTTAATGTCGCAGTCTTTAATCCGTTCCTCATGCAGAGCTCTTAAGAAGAAAAGAATCTTGTGTTAAATCAATATGGTTTAGAGCGAGCGCTCCTGATCGACTGCAGCACTGACTGAACGCCAAGTATGAGATCTGTATGTGCTGCAGCGCTCCAGGCCCAAATCAATGTGTGTGTGTGTGTGTGTGTGTGTGTGTGTGTGTGCGTGTGAGTGTGTGTGTGAGTGTGATGAAGCTATTTTGATTAGCTGCGCTTGAAGTTAGTGGGAGTTGTACAAGGTGAAATTTCCAATAAAAGAGAAAGCAAAATTTTTATTCTTGCTTCATTATTTAATATAAAGCTGTGGACTGTACAGCTGATATCCATCCATTCATTTGTTTACTCATTTGTTCATTCATTCATTTATTCATTAACTTGTTTGTTCATTTAACTAATTAATTAATTAGTTAATTTATTCCTTTGTTCATTTCATTCAATTCTTCATTCATTCCTTCATTCATCCTTTTGTTTGTTCAAAGTTCATTCCTTCATTTATTCATTCTTTAGTTCATTCAATCCTTCACTTATTCATTTGTTTACTCATTCATTCATTTATTCATTCACTTGTTCGTTCATTAACCTGTTCATTCATTCATCCATCCATTCATTAATTTGTTCATTCACTCATCTTCAGTAAGGACTTAATCCTGGTCAGAGTGGTGGATCCAGAGTCTATCCCGGGAATACTAGGAGTGAATTGGGAGGATGTTGGAAAACTACTGCATGTCTGTGGGGTTTTATATCATTCTCCTTCCTCGCTTTTTCATTTATCACCATTTATTCCCTTCATCATATAAACAACAGCGTATGAGCATCTGCTTTAATCCATTTCCACGATGTGTTGGCATTTCATACACTGTCCCAGTGCATTGTGGGTAATCAGATTATCAGCTCATAACAGCGGTGTTGACATGAGGAGTTAATCAGCCTGAGAGGCTCACTGCAAGATTAAAGACGGCTAATACTGAGGGGGAGAGAGAGAGAGAGAGAGATAATACTGAAAATGAAAGGGTGAGAAAGACAGGAAAAGAGAGTTAAATTAAAAGGAAAAAGAGCAGGGAATGATGGACAGAGAATGACTGGCAGAATGAGGAAGAAAAAGAGAGAAAGAGAGGAAATGGGGAGAGAGACAGAGAATGAGAAGTGAGAAATGATGAGAAATACACTGAGAAAGATTTAGGGGAAAAAGAATAAAAGAGAGAATGAGAGCGGAAGAGAGATAGAGAGATAGACAGCAGACGAGAGAGACTGAGAGAAAATGAGCGAGAGAAAAAAGAGAGAGAGACAGAGGATAAGAGATAGACAGATAAGCAGCAAAGAGAACAGGAAAAAATGAAAGATAGAAAGAGAGAGAGAGATCTATAGAATAAGGTGAGGATAGAAAAAAATGAAAATGAAGGGAAAAAGAGGTGTAAAGAGAGAGACATATGGAAATAATGAAGGAGAGAAAGAGAGAGAGAGAGAAAAGAAAGAAAGTGTAAGAGATAGAGAGAGAATTGAGGGCAAGAGAAACTGAAATGAAAAGACTGATGGACAGAACAAAAAAAGAAATAAATAAAAAATAGAGAATGAGAAAATGAGAAAGAGGGAGTGAGGGAGATGGGGAATTAGGGACTTATAAAAGAGCAGAAAATAATAAAAGGCGAAGAGAAACAGAGAGGATAGCAACAGGGATGGAGAGAATGAGAGCAACCGAAGGGAAAACGAGAGAGAAAAAGAGAGAAAGAAAATAGACAGAATGGGAGGCTTAGACAATGACATGGGAAGAGACAGAGTGGGAGAAAGAGAATGAGAATAAATAACTAGAGAGAGCGAGAGAATGAAAAATAGAGAGATGGAGAGAAAGAGAAAGAGACTGAGAGTAATCTGTTGTTTCTTTTGTTGCCATAACGATGCCCTATAAAGCCGTACTGAGGCGGCGTTCGTATTTATTCATCTGGCTCTTCCACTCTTTTTCACTTTAGCTCATTTATCTAGCTAGCACGTAGCTGTTCCATCTTTTATACGCAGCATAAAGACACAGTGAGAGTGGAAATGAGACGGAACCATCCGGAACAACAACTTTTACCTCAGATGTGTTGGGAAATTAATAAAAAAAAAGATACAGTATGGGTAAAATTATTATTTATCTAGCTAGCAACAATGGAAATGAGACAGAACGATCCGGAACGTCAACATTTACCTCAGATGAGTTGGCAAATTAATAAGAAAAGACTCAGAAAGACTAAAATTACACTGTAATTGCACTTAGCATCACCGCTAATCAAACTTAAATACACTCTGCCATAATGAGAACACAGCATGAGTCTCAACTGTTCTAGAAAATTCAAACTTATTCACTAATAAAACTATTAAATAAATATTCAAACAAATCTCTCTATGTTTATGTGAAGTAAGTTGTGATCACACTGTTGCTAGGCAGCTGGGACACTGAGCAAAGCAAGCTAACGACTGAGGCTAGTAATATACATAGCTAGAACATGCTGTTAAGTCGTTTATAAAGACACAGTGAGAGTGGAGATGAGACGGAACCATCCGGAACAACTTTTACCTCAGATGTGTTGGAAAATTAATTTTAAAAAAAGATACAGTATGGGTAAAATTATGATTTATCTAGCTAGCAACAGTGGAAATGAGACAGAACGATCCGGAATGTCAACATTTACCTCAGATGTGTTGGCAAATTAATAAGAAAAGACTCAGAAAGACTAAAATTACACTGTAATTGCACTTAGCATCACCGCTAATCAAACTTAAATACACGCTGCCATAATGAGAACACAGCGTGAGTCTCAACTGTTCTAGAAAATTCAAACTTATTCACTAATAAAACTAAGTAAGTTGTGATCACACTGTTGCTAGGCAACTGGGACACTGAGCAAAGCAAGCTAACGACTGAGGCTAGTAATATACATAGCTAGAACATGCTGTTAAGTCATTTATACAGACACAATGAGAGTGGAAATGAGACGGAAAGATCCGGAACAACAACTTTTACCTCAGATGTGTTGGTAAATTAATTAAAAAAAAGATATAGTATGGGAAAAATTATGATTTATCTAGCTAGCAACAGTGGAAATAAGACAGAACGATCCGGAACGTCAACATTTACCTCAGATGTGTTGGTAAATTAATAAGAAAAGACTCAGAAAGACTAAAATGACTCTGTAATTACACTTAGCATCGACTGATTTGCATCACAACTAGAAGCTGTTGGAGAATTTTGACTTTGGAGGTCTTGAGTCGTTCGTGTGGAATTTAATCTTATCGTAAACACTGTCAGATGATTACATTTACTCATTATTCAGGAAGGAAATAGTAACATCGCTAATATATTCTTTATTAACAGAGAAATTTCTTTTTTGTTTCACAAGAAATCTTCATATAAAAGATGAAATATAGACGAATATTCTGTAGTCTACTACACTTATTTAAGTGAATAAAAGGAATACACTGTTTGAATATGTATTAGGGATGAAAATGTGTTTTTCACATAAAATTTATTATGTTTTGATGAGTGATGAAATAAAAACACTTCTTGTTGCCGCACTTCGTCTGTTGGTTCATAACGAAGATGACAACAATGGGACACTTTATTAAAAATGCAGTCGTGAGGACGTGCACGAGATTATATTCTAATTTGTTAGTTGTGTTCTGGCAGCTGAAATGAGAAACAACACACACAATACGCATCATGCAAATTACACTGCGCCTCTCGTTGTTTTCACACAAGAACAACGGAACAAAAGAAGAAAGCCAAACATCTGAGAATACATAATTCATCAGCTTCCGTCTAGCGGTCTTATCTGCTTACGGCAAGAAGAAAAAAACACCACAAGCTCTGCTCATTTAAAACACAGACCTGCATTTTTCTTTTCTTTTTTTTTTCTTTTTCTTCTATTTATTTATAATAAGGTGTGAACAAGGTGACATGATAAAAAGACCAACAAGCAAAAAAAAACAAAAAACAAATCCACTTAACGATTCTAAACTTCCCGCGGCGTCTTCCTTCTTATTCATTACTATTCATTTTTATTCATTTTAATTTTTTTTGTTCTTTATCTTTCTAAATGGTTATTTGATAATGTTTTAATCAGTGTTTCCTTTACTTCGATAAAAGGAAACGAGCAAAAGTCACTGATTTACTGTTTCTTTGCTTCGGTGAATATCGAGT
>NC_069733.1:19400863-19425863 GCF_027358585.1 Pangasianodon hypophthalmus | reverse complement strand
GCCAAAAAGGCGACTGCTCCGTATTACATCATCATAATTATTTACAAATGGAGTTTCACTTTCTGTAGAAAATAATTCACTTTCAATCACTTTCCTTGAAAGTGAATTATTTTCTACAGAAAGTGAAACTCCATTTGTAAATAATTATGATGATGTAATACGGAGCAGTCGCCTTTTTGGTTTGGGTCTTTACTGTTTTTTTTGTTTTTTTGTTTGTTTGTTTGTTACTTTTTTTTTCTGTTTGCAAGGGAGTTGGGAGAGTTTTCTCTTCTTTTTTTAAAGAATTGGACTGTCGCATAACTGAACAACTACTTATTCACACACACACACACACACACACACACACACTCCCATTCCCAGTAGGATTGTTAGATTAGGACTTCCCTCAGAAACACCCTGCTCCAGAATTGTCTCAACCTCTCATTGTTTTCCTGAACATTTACTCAGAAAGACAGATAGAATAGATAGATAGAAAAGGGAGGAAAAAAGAGAGAAAGAGAGGAAGATATTGTGAGAAGATGGATGAATGGATATATTTTCTTCTCCATTCCTACTTTTATTACTAACATACAGAAAACTTTTTTGTCTTTTAGAAAACTTCCGTCACTTAATTATATAATTATCAATTATATTTAAATCTAATACAAAGAGAAATGAAATAAATACAAGTTTGTGTGTATATGACATGCATCTTTGTATTATATTTAAATTTCAGTCTTAAAAGAGAAATCTATAGTGCAATATTGTGTAAATAAAAGTGGAGCTGCAGCTGGGACGGAGTGGATCTCTGCACATTCTTTCCTCATTTAGATGGATTGAATGGGCTTTTCCTCTTGAGCCAATGCCCCAGTGGTATAATGTGTGTGTGTGTGTGTGTGTGTGTGTGCGTGTGTGTGTGCGTGTGTGTGTTTTAGATTTGTGTGTTCAATGCTGCTTTCAGCTCGGCCATCTGTGCAGCAGAATCCACAGCGCTGGGACCCGACTGCTCATTTAGTTGATCGAGTGCATGAGAGGATTTCTGTGTGTGTTTCTGTGTGTGTGTGTGTGTGTTTCTGTGTGTGTGTGTGCGTGTGTGTGTGTGTGTGTGTGTGTGTGTGTTGGTGTATTGGGCTGTGCATCTATTTCCAATCACACATTGTGTGTGTGAAGTGGCTCAACGGGGGAAACATTAGTAACTGGTGTGTAGATGACTGATGACTGATGACACACACACACACACACACACACACACACACACACATTTATTAATCATGATCAGTGCAATAAATCTCCCTTTATCACAGTAAAAATGAAAATAAAAATATTTAACACTTTAATAGAACTCTGACTTCATACACTATACATAATAATCCACGCCGGGGTGGTGTGATGCGGCTCTACGCCGAGCGGAGTGTATTCATTCTCCGTAGAACAGCACGATCTGGAGTGTGTTTAATAACGTACTCTTTAATTTATTTTATCCATTTATAGTTACATTTATTGTTCTGGAACATCTTCAAAATGAGTTAGTTCCTGTTGTCACTGACGTTATAGCAGCTATAAACAGTCGTTCCCTCACCAGCCTCTCTTTATTCTCTCTCTTCACGTTAATCAGAGAAACCGCAAAGAAGCGTAAACTCCAGTGTCCTTAAAGTTACAGCTTTACCTCTGACTGTTACAAAGTGCTGACACTGGAGACTCCTTCCATAAATGTTACATAAACACATTTCTCCTTACAGGAAACATCACTCTATCAGTGATCTTTTAAAATCAGTTTATTTGGAGCTTCCGCTGTACGAGTCCCTGTGAACGAGCTGTTACTATAGAAACGATAACGTATCAGAACGAGCGCATTAATATAAACATGTTGTTCATATTACAGCCAGAACTTCTGACTAACTAATATTAACTAACATTAACAAACTATAAAAGGTGCAACCTCTGCTTTAGATAACTGGTATAAGGTATTTTTCAAATGTATGATGCTAGCTATGTGCTAACGTTAGCAGGTTAATATCCTGCTAGCTTGCTAGCCGTTATACTGCAAACTTTGCAAATAAATAAAGAGGAAAGTCTGATGAACGTCTTGTGCGATTAGAGTGTTAGAGTGATTCTGAAAAGTCCAGTATTAATATCTGCCCAGCTAAGTAACGTAACGTTAGCAGAACGTTTCCTGAACGTTGTGGTTTTGGAGGTATAGCTTTGAAGTACGTTCTGAGGTTTTCTGGATGTTCTGAGAGTGTTTCAGATCATCATCTGTACAACGTTGGGGGAACATCATGAAACAAACCATTAGAATATTACAGGAACGTAATTTTTGGACCTCCATAGACCGGATCCTTCTTTTGAACTCATGAGGTGTAGATCAGCTTTGTGTTCTCGTTCAGTCTCGTTACAGCACTATGAGACGTTCATAAAGGCTGAATATCCTGTTAATAAGGCGTCATTGTGATTCAGAGACACTGAACTGAATTAAAGCAGTCCTGAATGCTATCTCTCTCTCATTTCTTTCTCTTCTGCTTTCTATAATTCTTCATCTGCTTCTCATTTCATCTCATTCGGTCTCTCTCTCTCACTTTCTCTTTCTTTCTCACTGTCTCTCTCTTTCACAGACATTCTTTATGTCTTGATTCTTTCTATTCTATCTATTTCTATCTTTTTCCATGCTCTTTTTCTCATTCTTTCTCTCTTTTTTCATCTGTTTCTCTTAATTTTCTCCCTTTATGTCTCTCTGTCTTCTCTCATCTCTTTCTTTCTTGCTGTCCCTCTTTCTTCTTTAGCATTTGTTTCTCTCTTTTTTCATCTGTTTCGCTTCATTTTTCTCCCTTTGTCTCTCCTTCTCTCTCTCTCTCTCTCTCTCTCTCTCATTTCTTTCTTTCTTGCTGTCTCTCTTTCTTCTTTAGCATTTGTTTCTCTCTTTTTCCATGTTTCTCCTTCTTTCTCTACATCATTCTCTCCTTTTGCATCTGTTTCTATCATCTGTTCTCTTTTTTTCATTTATTTTCTTCTTTTTTTGGTCTCTTTATTTCTTTCTCATTTTCTTTACTCTTTTGTCTCATTCCTTTTTCCTCCATCTCTGTCTTTTCCTCTCTCTCTCTCTCTCTCTCTCTCTCTCTCTTTCTAAAACTTTATATCAATCTCATTTTTCTCTCACTTCCTCTCAGGCTCCCTCTTCCTTTTGCATGCTTGTCCTTCTTTCCCTCTTTTTTCATCTGTTTCTCTTCATTTTGTTCCTTTATGTCTCTCCTTCTCTCTCTCTCTCTCTCTCCCCCTCCTTTCTTTCTTGCTGTCTCTTTTTCTTCTTTAGCATTTATTTCTCTCTTTGCTTGTCCTCTCTTTTTTTCATCTGTTTCTCTTCATTTTCTCCCTTTATGTCACTCATTCTTCTCTCTCTCTCACTCTCTCTCTGTCTCTTTTTCTTCTTTAGCATTTATTTCTCTCTTTTTCATTGTCATTACTATTTTGTCTCATTCCTTTTTCCTAAATTTTTGTCTTTCCTTTTCTCTCTCTCTCTCTCTATCAAACTTTGTGTCAATCTCATTTTTCTCTCACTTCCTCTCAGGCTCCCTCTCTCTCACTGACGTCTCCTTCTTTTACCGTCTTTCTCTCTGCTCACTCCTTCTGTCTTTCTCCTCGCGGGAGTTCTTCACAGCAGTGTTGAAGCTGGTCCTGAGATGAAAAACATGCTGTTGTCGTTTATATTAAAACGTGTGTGACGTGATCTCGTCCCGAATCCCATCTGTCTCAGCAGATGCAGTGAGGAAACTTATCAGCGTCTTCTGTAATTTCAGTTCTGTTCTGCAGGAAAACTAATTAAATTGCACAGAAAAAAGACGATTAAAATAAATCTGTTCTGAACTTTAGAGCACAAACGACATAACAAAACATAAATGAGTTTTTTTTTTTCTTTCAGAAATATGTTCATAGAATATCAAAGTGTCTATAAACAAAAAAAGAGACATAAATCTGGTAACAGCAACTGAATCTCTGATCGTCCTAATGGGCGTGGCCTAATATTCTAATGAGCATGCTTTATAGACAGGCCTCTGCCTGAAGCTCCGCCTTTGACAAGAATCAGGAGTCAACCTCCATGTAGCAACCACACAATTATCAAGCTACACAGTATCTACACTCGCTAGGTTAGCTTACAGAAGCTAGATTAGCTTTCATTTGCTAGGTTAGCTTTCATTCACTAGGTTAGCTTTCAGAAGCTAGATTAGCTTTCATTTGCTAGCTTAGCTTTCACTCACTACATTAGCTTTCATTTGCAAGATTAGCTTTCAGTCACTAACTTAGGTTTCACACACTACATTAACTTTAACTTTCTAGATTAGTGTTCAGATGCTAGGTTAGCTTTCAGATGATAGATTAGCGTTAAGATGCTAGGTTAGCTTTCAGATGGTAGATTAGCGTTAAGATGCTAGGTTAGCTTTCAGATGATAGATTAGTGTTCAGATGCTAGGTTAGCTTTCAGATGATAGATTAGCGTTAAGACGCTAGGTTAGCTTCCATGCGCTAGATTATCTTTCAGATGCTACATTAAGAGTAAGAGTAAGTAAGAGTAAGATATTCCTTTATTTGTCCCGCAGTGGGGAAATTGCATTTAGCAACAGCAGGGGTACAGTACAGAAAGAGTATGCACACAAGAACAAGGTAGATTAAAAACTATTCTGTACATAAATGGCTTAAATAGTGCTAAAGCAAAAATCCTAACACAAAACAAAAAAGGAGAGGGGTGTATACACATAAGTACAGGTTGGTTGAGAATAGTGTAGCTTGCCAGTAGTGTGACGGTATTGCACATTAAAATACTGCACACTGATATTGCACATAAATGTGAGTGTAAATACTGCACTGAGAGTTTATAAATAAATAAATCAGCAGTGTTCATTATAAAGTCTTACAGCAGCAGGAAGGAAAGACCGACGAAATCTCTCCTTTACACACTGAGGGTGGAGCAGTCTGTCACTGAAGCTGCTCTCCAGAGCTGACTCCATTAGCTTTCATTTGCAAGATTAGCTTTCAGTCACTAACTTAGGTTTCACTCACTACATTAACTTTAACTTTCTAGGTTAATGTTCAGATGCTAGGTTAGCTTTCAGATGATAGATTAGCTTTCAGATGCTAGGTTAGCTTCCATGCGCTAGATTATCTTTCAGATGCTAGATTAGTGTTCAGATGCTAGGTTAGCTTTCAGATGATAGATTAGCTTTTAGTCCTTAGATTAGGTTTCACTCACTAGGTTAGTTGTCTCGCTAAGTCTGCTTTTCCTTGCTTGGTTAACTTTGACTCACTAGATTAGCTTTCTCTTGATTGATTAGGTTTTGGTTGTTCCTTTGGAGAAGAACTCTTAAAGGTAGACCCTACAACAAAGTGTTTTCCTGTCAGAAACCTTACCTGGAAGCTAAGAACCCTTAAGGAACTCTTTTTAAGTGTGTGTATTAAATGGGTAACTCCAAATCATTGCTCTTTATTTTCTTCTTAACATCTAGAACCTGTCAGGAGTTTAACAATTAGCTTCTTGGTACTTAGTAGACTCTCAGAAAAATGGTTCTTCAAGGGTTCTTTAAGAGCTCATTGGATAAATTAAGGGTTCCTAGTCTCCAAAAATGCGTTCTACATGGACCCTTTTCTGATAGTGAAACACAGTTTTAAGGTTCTACATAGTACCTTTAAGGGTTAAGAAGGACAACCAAAGAACCCATAAGGGTTCCAGAGTTTCTAGGAACATGCACCTGAGTATTGTCTTGTTAAAAATGGTTCTAAGTAAAACTATAGAAGTGCAAGAGTGTGAAACTGTCCCAAGAACCTTAAAAAAACACTCCAAAAAACACTCTCACTTTAACCCTTAAAGGTTCTACATGGAATCCTACAACAAAGAGTTATTTACAGTTAGAAAGGGTTCCAAGTAGAACCTAGTTTGGAAGATGAGAACACTTAATTATCCATCAAACCCTTGAAGAACCCTTAAAGAACCCTATTTTTTCTAAGAATGTGTGTTTTGACAGGGTAAGTGTGTGATACAAACTGCAAACTCTTGCTCATTATTTTCTTTTTAACACCTAGAACCTGTCAGAAGTTTAACATTTAGCTTCTTGGTACTTGAGGGACAACCAAAGAACCCTTAAAGGTTCTAAATTTTCTAAGAGTGTAGACTTAATCCGATTTCTATAACACAGTAAACTGTTATTATTTTCCATCTGCTTGACGTCTTTGCATTCGGAAGTGATTTATTTTTCTTTTACAGCAGCTGCAGCAAACAGCACTCAGTGGATCCGGGTGTTTTTTTAAGGAAATGAAAAATATTTCAACGTTTCACTTTACTAATCAAATGGAAGTTCTTTCTCTCTCTCTCTCTCTCTCTCTCTCTCTCTTTCTCGTCTCTCTGTTCTGATGTTCTGCAGCAATTTACAGGATTTGTTTGTTAGATTTAAACACTGTACAGGCAGATCCCATGGTAGGCAATTACATAGCATGATGCAAGAACTAGCTCTGTGTGTGTATATGTGTTTGTGTGTGTGTGTGTGTATGTATGTGTGTGTTTGTGTGTGTATGTGTGTGTTTGTGTGTGTGGGAGGGTGGTGCATGCAGTATACCTTTTAAAAAATCAAGTATTAACTATATACTACTATATTCACTGTATTTATTGTAAACACAAACAGATTGTTTAGATCTTATTTAGGAAAATATAATATAAATCACTGTAATGTGCTGTGTCCATAGCAGAGGTCAAAACACATGCACTATGAAATACATAAACAAAAACAATAACTCAGATGATTAAGGAAAACCAGAAACAACGAAAAGACATGCATGGTAAAGTTGGCAAGACTTCGCAACGAGAAAGAGAAACACGGAACAGGTGAACACAATAGGGTAGAACCAAAACAAAGGTGCATGTAGAATAAAAAGCAAACGCAAGCTGAGATCTTTGCACTCGTGCTGAGAAGAGGAATTTGTGACCATCATTTTCAGATCATTTCATGGCAGACAATTCATTCAATATGACTTGAAGAATGTAAACCATTCTTATTGCTCTTTTAGGTATTAATCCAAGATGGCGGACCGTAACAAAAATTCAGCTTGAGTCTCTAGTACATTTGTCCAGAATTATGACACGAAAAATACCTCATCAGAAAAAAACATCTAATGAAAATAACTAGCTTTTAACTAGCTTTAGAACTTGGTTTGGTTTCAGGTGTAAAAAGAAATGTTGACATCCTGAAACTTAGGAACTTAGCAGTCCTAAAACTTAGGGATAAGATAAAGATAAAATTACAGTATTTGTTTAAAATTGATGTTTTTATAGACCACCAAAATTAAAATAAGAGCTAGATATTAGCATGTTATAGAATTAGCAATTCTTTTATATGCACTATACATTCTTTTTTCATGCACTATACATTAAAAAGTATATTTTTATGAACAAAAAAGTCATCATATTATCTAAATTACTTAGATAATAGTTGTGTAATATTTTAGAGTAAATATCTCTCAATAAATTAACCCTGTATATAAACACATTGCAAGTAGGCTAGTTTTCAGCTAAAATCTACTTTATTCACATTTTTATCCAGATGCGCAGACAGTTTATGAACTTTTAATACCAGTGAAAAGTTGGGTTTTCTGTCCAAAGAATATCATTATAGACTATTATCTGATAGTCTGATAAAATCTCCTACATCCCGCACACACATTACGATTTCATCACCTCCATTTAGTGTCTCGTGGCTTCATTAAGTTGCGCTCGAGTAACTTTATATCAGAGCGCGATATAAAAAACTAAATAAAATGTAAAATAACAGGCTGCGCTGGATCAAGTGCTATTCTCTGTGCTGCTGAATAATGAGCGTGGAAGCCATTTTGTTAAATTAAACCAGTGATTAATGTGATCATTACAGCGAGCTCTATTCATGCAGTAATATATCGCTGATATACGAGACTCCTGTTCCATTTATTTCAACACTCGCCATCTTCTCATCTTCTCATCAGACATCATCAGATTACTCTTTTATTTTTCAGTTTTAAATTCTCTCTTGTTTTTATGTTACAGCGTATTACATTTCAAGAAGAAAAAAAAAACACTTTCCCTTCTTCAGTCCGCATTTTCTATCCCAGATTTTGTAGTTTTGAGGTTTAAAGGTGAGTGTTTGTGTTAAAGCCGGTGGTCTGGACGCTGTAGGTAACCTCGGAGGTGTGAACTACACGCAGCTGATTTTAATCATCTGAATGTGGAGCTCAGAAAATCCACTGAAGCAGCTGCAGAACCCGACTCTGAATACCAGCAACTTTCCTCACGGAGACGCTGACGCGGCTTTTTGGAATTAAATTAGCAACTCTGAACACAAACTGTAGTCGGTTAAAAATTATGAAGTTTTCAAGACAGCAGAGTAAAAAAAAAAAATAATAAAATAAAATAAAATAAGTTTTTTTTATGTTTACCTTCAACAGTGTTTTTCATCCAAAGAAAAAATCATTATGTTAATAACATTATCATATTTTCAGAAATCATTTCAAATTAAAATTTAAATGAACTTTTAATTAAATTTAAATAATAATAATAAAAAAGTTAAAAATTAAGTTAAAATAACTTAAAATTAAAATAACTAAACATCAGGCTTATGATTTGTTCAGTGTAAATTGGAAATATGAAGCTCTCAGCGTCCACAAGGTTCATGCTCCCTTTTTTTTTGAATATTTATATCGTCTGATTTGCATATTTATGAGTTTTCGGTGACGTCACGGCGCGTGCTGGAGAAGGCAGCGCAGATTAGGGCGGGAATAAAGAGAGAGAGAGAGAGAGCGCGCGCGCGCGGGGGAACTGGAGCTCGCGCGAGCAGAGAGAGAGCTGCGTCGCTGTCAGTGCGCGAGCTCAGCACATCGCCTCAGAGTAACGGTTTTTTTCCTCCTTCTTCTCCTCAGGCTTCTGTGGTAAAGAAAAAAAAAACAATTTCTGAAAAATACGGTGTTTTCTCAGTGATTTATTTATAATATTTATTTATTGTGTGAGCTTCCTGTGAAGTGGGGAATACATCGCCGTTTTCTTCGACCGAGAAAGCAGGGATGTAGCGGTTAAAAAATAGGAGGATGCTGCTAACGGTAAAGCTGCGACTGGACACCAGAAACCGCCATTTAACTGATTTCTTTATCAAATATCTTCCTGTTTGTGGTGGAGAAGATTTCTAAAGCTTCCACAGTGTGTGTTTTTGTGCTGTTTTTTGGTTGAAGCTCTGAGATAGGGGATATAAAGCTCGGAGATGATGCAGCTGTGGTGTTTAAGGCACAATGGAGGCTGAAGGGAAAATCCTGAGGTAAAAAAAAACAATAATAATAATAATAACAATAATAATAATGATAATAATGATGACTTTCCTAATCTTTCTTCTTACATTTTTGTTGTCCTGATGTGAATGTGACATTATATAGGCTACAGAAATGACCTCTCAGCATCATCCTCCTCATCATCTACTACACCTCTAAACGCAGAAGCGCTGAGATCGGACCGGCTCTAATCTAGTCAGATCTGATCTGATCAGATCTGCGGAACGTTTGTTTTATTGATTGATTAATTTATTTTTGGTAAATGGCTGCGGCACGGAAAATCAAAACTTTGCTGACGGTGAACATCCTGGTGTTCGTCGGCATCGTGTTGTTCTCGGTGTACTGCCGGATCCAGGACCGGTCCGAGGAGCTCGTGCAGCTCGGCAGGTCTGCGGAGGCGCGCGCTCGGACCCGACACGGCAAAGTTACCGAGACGGACCGGCAGTCCATCCTGCAGAGGCTGGAGAGGCTGGAGGACGTGGTGTACAACCAGCTCAACGGTACGCGTGTTCATTCACGTCCCAATAAACTCCGTTATAACGTGTGTGCACTCTTCTGTTTCTTTCTTCTTTCACTCATTCATCTACAGGAAGACCGTTATCCCAGTCAGGGTCATGGAGCATCCGGAGTATATCCTGAAGTGTGACGTGGGAATACATCCCGGATGCGACGTCAATCCGTCACACATTCACGCTTAAAGCGCAGTTTAGCGTAGCCAGGTCACCTTCTGCCATGTTTTTGTGAGGTGGGAGGAAACCGGAGAACCCTGAGGAAACCCACTGGGACAGTAACCCGAGCTCAGGATTGAACCGGGAATCCTGGGTTGTAGGTTTAAAATGTCTCAGAAATAAAGGTACCATTACGTACCTCACAGTACCTGTGGTTCGGTACCTTCGGTACCTAAGAACCTTTAGCGTGGTGCGATGTGGTACTTTTAGTACGTATCTTTTACCTGGTAAGGTGCTTCGCTTCTAGAGCAAAGCTTTAAAGTTACATCCACCCAGATCTTTAAGATCAACACCTGCGTCCGAGATTTATTTCTGAAAGAGAGCGATGCGGCGGCGCTTTAGTCTTTTAGCTTTCCTCGTCTGTGCACTCTGCTCAAACAGATCAGCTTCCGAAGCTTTAGCTTTGGCTAAATTGTCACCAAAACTATACCATTCGTTTGTGCTGCGTTTGTGCCGCAAAAATTTGTGCCGCAAAAAACGAACGTTTGTGCTGCGTTTGGCGTTCAAGATATTAAACATTCTTTTTTTGGCTGCGTGACGTCACTCTCCGCGCCACGTCGTCCAAATCGTGTCAGATTGGTCAGAAAACACTTTTGCGGGTTTCTGTCCAATCACCGGCTTATTTTTTGTTATATTTCTTATGGACCAATAAAGGTCTTTTCTTTGTTATTTTAAAATAAAATAAAAAAAATCTGGCCAATCAAGCCTGTGCGTTAATCCGCGCCTGGATGGACGTATGACCTCAAAGTACCACGAGAACGATTGGCGAATTACGCAGTACTGATCGCAGAACTACGCTCTCGCGGTACTTTGGTGTTTACGCCGATCGGTCTGCGCAGCAGCGCCGCGTGAAGCCTAAACATAGCTAATGTCTAAAGATGGGAACAAGTTATGTTGTTTCTTTCTACAGCACAAAGCAGAAGCGATTTAGACGACGTGGGATGGAGAGTGACGTCAGCGCTCCCGAAAACGTTCTTCTCGTATCTCATGAAGGGAAGCTACATCGTTTGTTTTAACGGCACAAACCGGAACAAATCGAGCACAAACGAACAGCGCCAGTCTGGAGCGATTTGGACGACGTGGAGTAGAGAACGTACGTACGAACGTAACGGCACCTGAGGGAAGGTTCGCTTTTTGTTATATTTAAGAAAAAATCCTTGTAACCGCGTTTCTTTCTGTTTGGGGTGATTTAAACAATATGGCGTGGAGAGTGACGTCACTGCTCCCAAAATTCTTCTCGTTATATCTCGGGAAGGAAAGTAACTTTTAAAGTAAAATTTGTTTTAATGGCACAAACCGGCACAATTCGAGCACAAACGAACGGCACCAATTTGATACAAGTTGGACGATGTGGGGTGGAGAGTGAAGTCACTGCAGCCAAAAAAGAATGTTTAATATCTTGAACGCCAAACCAGCACAAACGTTCGTTTTTGCGGCACAAACACAGCTCAAACGAGTGGTATAGTTTTGGTGACAGTTTATTTATATGGGGTGCCAACTTCACACAGCTTTTAACTTTCACTCTAACATCGCCGTCAGCGCCATCGTCACGCTCGTCATCTCGTACGTCGCTAACTAGCCGAGCCGAGTCTCTGCTGTAAATCAGCGGCGTAGACCTGCAGTGCATTCTGGGACTTTTTTTGCATCCAGCGTTTGCTACAAAGTCTTCACTAATCCTAATAATGTGACGATGAACTTCGCTGGGAAATGCTGAGACAGAAGACGTGTTTTTGTTTTTTTGTTTTTTTTCTGTCAGGCGTTAATAGAAACCTGAACGTCGAATTTATTTTCTGCTATTAAACGTCACTGTAACTGCGCTAGCGCTTGACATCAGCTCGAGACAAGACCGCTAACTTCTCCCAAGAATCAACCGACAAGTTAGCACCAGAATCTCTAAAAAAAACCCACAAATATGTTTTAATATACTGCACAGTACGTACACTCCTGGGCAAAAAAAAAAAAAGCTCAAAATGCCAAAATATGAAGCTTTTAATGATCTTAACAACAAATCATTGGTCAGGAAATGAGCAAGAAAAGAAAGTTAGTATGCGAGAGCTTTTCCTTTTGATTTCTTTAAATGTTTAAACCTTGTGGCTCTTGATGAGCTGCATCAGGTGCGGCAGAAAACCAAATAATCACTAATCGTTTAAGATAAAAAATTCCAGAAGATATTTTTGGAAAAGTTTGTACACTCAGACATGCGTTAGTTTGAATTTTACATCAAAGATTTTAATCGTTATCACGATTTTGTGTGCAAGAAGATTATAGAAGTGAATTTCCCTGTTTCTAGCTTTTCCCCCAAACGAAGAGTTCACTAAAGCAAAAGTAATTCCTGAGCAATGATTTGTTCTTAAGACCATTAAAAGCTTCATACTGGTCCTCTTTTTTTGGCGAAGAGCGTACGTATTTAACGTGTTTCACAGAGAAGGTTTCATTTAACAGAGACTTCACTGTATGGAACTTCAATTATTTTATTAAAGCTACACGATACTCACATTTTCCGGTAAAAGATAGCAAAAGTCTCGTTGATGGTATTGTTCCAGAAACAAGTTAAAGTACAGTTTGTACTTTTATTTCTAAAAAAAAAATAAATAAATAAATGATGATGTAACACATCTGAGTGATTTGATGGATGATGTAATTAACTTTAGTGTCATTTCTGACACGTTTTCAAGAGCGAGAGTTCAATAATAATATCGTTTTTATTTATAAACGTCTTTCTGGGTACCAAGGACACGGACACAGATACATTTCAGAATGTAAAACAATGTGATAATAGAAATAGTGACATAATTTACATAAAGGAAAAAATCATATTTTTCACTGTTATTAACAGCGGAAGGCGATTAACACAGTGAACGTTAAGAAGCAACATTTTTTGAAGCCTAAACTTTTGAGATAATTCTTTTTACAAAAATTTTATGCTCTCATGTCCTTCTTGAAACCGTTTGGAAAAAGTGAAAAGCAAACCAACAGCATTTTAGATCACTGTCCCGTCATCGTTACCGTCAACATTATTTATAAAGTGTTCGATTTTACGCAGCGTTGTAGGTTTATTTAATGTTTTTATCTTCCTAGCCTGAGTTTGCATGTTCTTCTTGTTCTTCAGGGGGTTTCCTCTGGGTACTCCGGTTTCCTCCCCAGTCCACAGACATGCGTTGTAGGCTGATCAGCATCTCTGAATTGTCCGTAGTGTTGTGTGTAGGATAAGCGGTACAGAAAATGGATGGAAGGATGGATGGATAGATCTTCCTAGTCTAATTTCTTTCTTTTTTTTTTCTGTCAGCTGAAAATCGAAAGTGATGTTTTTTTTGTTTGCGCGTGAGATATTTCAGTGGCGTCGCTAATAAACAAAAGTTAACTGATGTTATATACTTATTTGCTGATAGTTAACGTGGACACACACTAATAGAATTAATTTTAGAAAAATAATCTGATTTACAGTGAAAAAAAAAAAGCAAGGGCGAAACATCAGCGTCTCAAAACGGGAAATCGTTTCAGATTCATGTTTCAATCTGCTGTTTTTGGCATATTTTTTTTTGCGTTCGTACGCAAAATGTGTAAACGTAAATTTTTATTTGTACAGACTTTTTTCTCTCGATTATAGTGGACAGGAGCTCCGCCTGTCACGCTGATGATTGGGGTTCGGTTCCTCGTCGGAGAAGCTGTTTTTTTGAGGTAGTGGTAGTTCAGTGGACTTGATTGGATGGTCGTGAGTTCAAATCCTATCAATGTCGAGCTGTCTCTGCTTTAGATAAACGTAAATCTGTCTGGAGCGTCTGCCAAATGCCGTAAATGTATTATTATTTTTTTTAAATCTCACCTGCACCCTCTGTGCAGTTCCTTTGCACCCCACTAGGGCGGCGCACCCCGGAGTTTTACTACCTCTACAGTTCTACAGTGTTGAGTTCGTGCACACACTACACCAAGGAACACCGCGTTAATTCAAAACACTCTCAGTAATAAAGGTAGCGTAAATTTAACTGCACTGTTCCGTCATCGAGAGTGATGTTACTCTTAACGCATTACTCTAACTGCCTCCACACGCTCTTTCTCACGGGTAAAAAACTACGTTAGTACGCTACAAAAACGTGTCCTCTTGCTGGAACCACATCAGCCATTAGGACTGGTACAGTTGAGCACCTTTATTTCTGAGAGTGCTGTTTTATGTAGTCAGTTACAGCAAAAAAAAAAACTCCTATTAATCTTTAAAACGACGCTTAACACTGAACCTCAGTGTTCGAACAAGCACGCTGGCGACAATCCGCATCTTATAATATTATAATGCAAATTAGTTCGAATTTCCGCCAGTTCTTTTTTGCGTGATGCTAAACCGGAGGCTATAAGCTTCCAGTGAGTTGTTAGCTATGTTATTAGCCTTGTACAAAAGCAAGTGAGCAAAATTTCACATTTTGTACGTCTGATGTTTGAGAGAAGTTCCGCTTGAAGCTGTTCAGAAGTTTTATTTCAGTACTCGAAGGCTGACTCGGTTTCATCAGAGTTTCATTTCTGATTCATCCCTCTCCCCTCTCATCCCCCTCCCCTTTTTTTTTCCTTCAGTCTTATAATTATGAGCACAGTGTGCTGAAAGTCTCCTCGCTGCAGTCGTTTGGAAAGCTTCCATCCGAGCTTATTGTTATTCCGCAGTGCCGTCGTCGTGTGTATGAAGGCGGTCACTCTGTCACTCTGAATGATCTCTTTCTGAATTTGAAGGAGAGCCAAAAAGAAACCGCTTTTCAACATCCGATCCTCGAGACGTCTCCATAAGCTTCGCCATGTAGCCACGCTTTTATACCTCTTTAATACTGCACTAAATTCTCTAAAAGTGATAAACTATATAGAGCATCTGAAAAAGTCATGAACAGATCAGAGTAAAACTACGTGTACTTCACTTAGTGTTTATTATTTACAGCACATGCGCTACTTCTTCATCCTTACGCTGTATCTTGCTTTTATTCTATTTATTTCTATACATTTTTAACACAAATTCACACAGTAGGCTCCAGGTTTTATTGAAATTTTCCTTTTCTGAACATAATTTCTTCAAATTTATACAAAATAACAATCTCCTCTCTAATAGAACAATAACAACCGCAGCGCTGTCGAATCCTGGATTCTGATTGGTCAGAAGGTGTTGATTAGTTTTCTAGAACAGCAGCTCTGACAGTAGCGCAGGTTTATATTAATGCGCTCGCTCTGATACGTTATCGTTTCTATAGCAACGGCTCGTTCACAGGGACGTGTACAGCGGAATGCTCTGCTAATAACAGCGTTGACGTTTTCTGTAAGGAGATGTTTGTGTAACATTTATGGAAGGAGTCTCCAGTGTCAGAGGTAAAACTGTTACTTTAAGTTTTCCGACATCTTCAGGACAGAGGAGTTTACGCTTCTTTGCGGTTTCTCGGGAACACGACAAGCTGCGAGTTATTTTTGTGGCTTATTAACGTGAAGAGAGAGAATAAAGAGCCGCCGGTGAGGGAACGAGTGTTTATAGCTGCTATAACGTAAGTGACAACAAGAACTAACTCGTTTCACCGTCATTCCAAAACATTAAATGTAACTATAGACATTTAAAAAAAAGTGTGATGTTTCGCTTATTAATATATTCAGAATTGTAATCGTTGCTGTGGCGTAAGAGGAATAAAACGCTGACATTAAATGCTGCTATAAACAGATAGAAGTGTTACATGTTGCTTTTCAACTTTAATAAATGAAAACTTGTAAACGTTGTTAAACTGTTGCAGTGTAAGAGGAATAAAACACTTGTGGACGTGCTGTTATAGGAAAATAATCAATTCAGGGTTGTTACAGTAGCTCAGCATCATCACACCATCCTGTCACTCGATATTTTACTGCAACACACACACACACACACACACACACACACAGTGTATATTACTTATTTATTATAGTAAACTCTGCGTTATTGTCAGTAACGGTTACGTGACTTTGCCTTGTGCTGGATTTATTTCCTGTTCTACTCCAGATGTGATGTTATCAACCACAATCACCTGAAACCTTTTAAATCTTTCACAAACAGTAATTAAACCGTACCCGAGAACAGCGTGTGTTTTTATAAACCCGCAGCCTGTTTTTGTGGTTTTGTAATTTTGTGTGTAATTATAAAGGTTCCTCTGGGGAAAGTCCTCCGTGTTTAAATGTTGTGCAGTGTGGTTAGAGCGCGATCGCTCTCTCAGGACGGTTATCTATCAGCCACAAGGACGCCGTACAGTTTGGGGAAATAATTTCGCATTTCATGCGTGTGATTACAGATCAGACTCTTTTTTTTTTTTTCCTAGCATGCGTCATCTAACCTCATCTGAGCGTTCTCGTCTATTATATTATATTCACTCACTCACACTCTGTCCTCCATGTTTGATTTTCTGACCTTCTCACCCACAACTTGCAATCTGATTGGTCAAGAGGTAAAAAGTGCTCAGTGTCACTCTGTGCTTTTCTGTAAAAAAACATCGGAAGCTCCAAAAAATCTGCTTTTTCAAAATGGCTGCTTTCCTGGCGCCCACAGTGGACTGATGATGGTGTTGTAGTGAATAGTTTGTGTGGTTTGGGACACGCCCACAGTGGACTGATGCTACTAAACACGCCCATAGTGCACTGATGGTGATATAGCAAATGTGGTGTGTGACTTGGGACACGCCCACTGTGTATTCCTGATCGTGAGTTGTGTAGTGAACAGGGTCAGAGTGATTTGGGACACGCCCACAGTGCGCTGATGTTAGTGAACAGGGTCAGGGTGATTTGGGACACGCCCACAGTGGACTGATGTTAGTGAACAGGGTCAGAGTGATTTGGGACACGCCCACAGTGGGCTGATGCTAGTGAACAGGGTCAGAGTGATTTGGGACACGCCCACAGTGGACTGATGCTAGTGAACAGGGTCAGAGTGATTTGGGACACGCCCACAGTGGGCTGATGCTAGTGAACAGGGTCAGAGAGATTTGGGACACGCCCACAGTGCGCGGATTATAACAAAGAGGGTCAGAGTGATTTGGGACACGCCCACAGAGGACTGATGCTAGTGAACAGGGTCAGAGTGATTTGGGACACGCCCACAGTGCGCGGATTATAACAAAGAGGGTCAGAGTGATTTGGGACACGCCCACAGAGGACTGATGCTAGTGAACAGGGTCAGAGAGATTTGGGACACGCCCACAGTGCGCGGATTATAACAAAGAGGGTCAGAGTGATTTGGGACACGCCCACAGAGGACTGATGTTAGTGAACAGGGTCAGGGTGATTTGGGACACGCCCACAGAGGACTGATGCTAGTGAACAGGGTCAGAGTGATTTGGGACACGCCCACAGTGGACTGATGTTAGTGAACAGGGTCAGAGTGATTTGGGACACGCCCACAGTGGGCTGAGGCTAGTGAACAGAGTCAGAGTGATTTGGGACACGCCCACAGTGCGCTGATGATAGCGAATAGAGTCAGAGAGATTTGGGACACGCCCACAGTGCGCTGATGCTAGTGAACAGAGTCAGAGTGATTTGGGACACGCCCACAGTGCGCTGATGCTAGTGAACAGGGTCAGAGTGATTTGGGACACGCCCACAGTGCGCTGATGATAGCGAATAGAGTCAGAGTGATTTGGGACACGCCCACAGTGCGCTGATAATAGCGAATAGAGTCAGAGTGATTTGGGACACGCCCACAGTGCGCTGATGCTAGTGAACAGGGTCAGAGTGATTTGGGACACGCCCACAGTGCGCTGATGCTAGTGAACAGGGTCAGAGTGATTTGGGACACGCCCACAGTGCGCTGATGATAGCGAATAGAGTCAGAGTGATTTGGGACACGCCCACAGTGCGCTGATGATAGCGAATAGAGTCAGAGTGATTTGGGACACGCCCACAGTGCGCTGATGCTAGTGAACAGGGTCAGAGTGATTTGGGACACGCCCACAGTGCGCTGATAGGTCAGAATGTATGATGTAAGCTGAAGAAGCTGAACTGTTCCACATGTATTGTGTTTATTTAGCTGGAAATAAACGTTTGGATGTGTTTGAGCTCACGCACTGTGACGTGTGTGTCGTAAATCAGGTCTTTGTGAAGCGATCTCAGACTTTGGCGTTTAAAACCCTCTCAGGACTTTCAGTTACTGTAGTTTTTGTTGTCGTGTTGATTAATTAGGCGTTTAAATCTTTCTCGGCAGGGGGGTATATCTCAGTCCAGAGGCAGAATAAATGCAGCACAGATGCTTGGTGTGTAATTTAGGGCAGCGCTCGCGGAGACGAGTCTCATTCTGTAGGTGAAACGTGAAGCACAGCGTGAATACTGCAGATGGCTGGATGAGGTACAAACATGGCATCGCTTAAAATTCACAAAACCAGCACAGAGATTTCCTCTCTCCGTTATCACTGTCATGAGCTCGTCCACTTTTCAGTCAATCACACGCAGACGAGCTTTCTTTAGACTCTCTCTCCCCAAAGCCACGCACTTCACCCAGGGAGCAAAAAACAGAAACGTCATCTCGAGTGTCGTAGAAATGATTTTAGAGTGTTTATTGTTTTATCCCACCGGATACAAACACATTTCTGATCTACACAGGAACCGAGTTCATGAAAATCCAGTTAGTTAGAAAATCGTTCATATCCTACATTCCGCTGTCGAGTTTGTGTAGATGTCTGTAGAAGGAGACGCAGTAATGTGAACTCAGTGAGCGGTCAATAAGTTACTCTCTGTCCTACTGTCTCTCTCTATCCGTCTCTCTCTCTCCATCTCTCTCTCTCTCCCAGTCTCTCTCTCTCCATCTCTCTCTCTTTCTCTCTCCTACTGTCTCTCTCTATCCGTCTCTCTCTCTCCATCTCTCTCTCTCTCTCTGTCCTACTGTCTCTCTCTATCCGTCTCTCTCTCCCCATCTCTCTCTCTCTCCCAGTCTCTCTCTCTCCATCTCTCTCTCTTTCTCTCTCCTACTGTCTCTCTCTATCCGTCTCTCTCTCCCCATCTCTCTCTCTCTCTCTCTGTCCTACTGTCTCTCTCTATCCGTCTCTCTCTCCCCATCTCTCTCTCTCTCTCTCTCTCTCCTACTGTCTCTCTCTATCTGTCTCTCTCTCTCCATCTCTCTCTCTCTCTCTCCTACTGTCTCTCTCTCCTACTGTCTCTCTCTCTCCTACTGTCTCTCTCTATCCGTCTCTCTCTCTCCATCTCTCTCTCTCTCCCCGTCTCTCTCTCTCCATCTCTCTCTCTCTCTCTCTCCATCTCTCTCTCTCTCCCCGTCTCTCTCTCTCCATCTCTCTCTCTCTCTCTATCCATCTCTCTCTGTCCTACTCTCTCTCTCTCTCTCTCTCTCTCTCCCTCTGTCCTACTGTCTCTCTCTATCCATCTCTCCCTCTGTCCTACTGTCTCTCTCTATCCATCTCTCCCTCTGTCCTACTGTCTCTCTCTATCCATCTCTCCCTCTGTCCTACTGTCTCTCTCTATCCATCTCTCCCTCTGCCCTACTGTCTCTCTCTATCTATATCTCTCTCTGTCCTACTGTCTCTCTATTCGTCTCTCTCTCTGTCCTACTGTCTCTCTCTATCCGTCTCTCTGTCCTACTCTCTCTCTCTCTCTCTCTCTCTCTGTCCTACTGTCTCTCTCTCTCTGTCTCTCTCTCCCCATCTCTCTCTCTCTTACTGTCTCTCTCTATCCATCTCTCCCTCTGTCCTACTGTCTCTCTCTATCCATCTCTCTCTCTCTCTCTCTCCCCATTTCTCTCTGTCCTACTGTCTCTCTCTATCCATCTCTCTCTCTCTCTCTGCCCCACTGTCTCTTTCTATCCGTCTCTCTCTCTCTCTCTCTCTGCCCTACTGTCTCTCTATCCGTCTCTCTCTCCCCATCTCTCCCTCTGTCCTACTGTCTCTCTCTATCCATCTCTCTCTCTGTCCTACTGTCTCTCTCTATCCATCTCTCTCTCTCTCCCCCCATTTCTCTCTGTCCTACTGTCTCTCTCTATCCATCTCTCTCTCTGTCCTACTGTCTCTCTCTATCCATCTCTCTCTCTGTCCTACTGTCTCTCTCTATCCATCTCTCTCTCTGTCCTACTGTCTCTCTCTATCCATCTCTCTCTCTCTCCCCCCATTTCTCTCTGTCCTACTGTCTCTCTCTATCCATCTCTCTCTCTGTCCTACTGTCTCTCTCTATCCATCTCTCTCTCTCTCTCTGTCCTACTGTCTCTCTCTCCCCATCTCTCTCTCTGTCCTACTGTCTCTCTCTATCCATCTCTCTCTCTGTCCTACTGTCTCTCTCTATCCATCTCTCTCTCTGTCCTACTGTCTCTCTCTATCCATCTCTCTCTCTCTCTCTCTGCCCTACTGTCTCTCTCTCCCCATCTCTCTCAGTCCTACTCTCTCTCTCTTTCTTTGCCCATATTAAAGATCTCATTTGTTAATTGTTCTTTTGATTTATTATAAATGAATAAATAAACAATATAATTATTATTGATGAAGCACTCAGTAAAATATATATTTTAAAGCTCTAATTATTAACCACTGAATTAATAATGGAAGTAAATGACAGTTCTTTAAGCCTGTTGGATTTAAAACTGTCCTGCGGTGTGCTCTCTTTTTTCAGCCAAAAAAGCAAATTAATCTCAAAACACACACACACACACACACACACACACACACACACACACACACACACACTCACAAGCAAACAAATAGATGAATCAGCAGCTTTGAGCTTCATAACCATTGAATATGACTCTCTGGAGTATTAAGCAGAATTTCTCTTGCAGTAAGTTTATTAGTAAACACTAAAACAAACTCATTTTCCTCTGGACGGTGAAAAGCGGCCGAGTCAGCGAAACGCAGAGGCGTACGGATCATTTCGTTTCGCTGAGCTCACAACTGTTCGCATCGACACACGGACGTGATCAGCGTGGCTTCGGGAACAAGCGTTTCTGACACGCTTTTAATTGAATAGTTGCGGTTGAAAAGAACGGCTGTTTATGCAAAACTCATTTCCGTGTGGAGAAGCGAGATTTTTAAAATTAGTTCATTAGAAAATATTACAAACAGGTTCAAACAGATGTAACTGTGGAGGCGGACAGAACGGTGCCACTGAGAGAACTGTTAAGTAAATTATGATAAATTATTTTTAGAGGCCAGTACAGATGAGAACATGGTGTCTCTCAGTTCTAACAGCTATCATACAGTTTATATGAAAACTATTTAATTTTCCACTGTGTGTGTGTGTGTGTGTGTGTGTGTGTGTTACAGTAAAATACTGAGTGCGAGGTTGGTGTGATGAAGCAGAGTTACTGTTATCATCCTGAAGTTTTCCTATAACAGCACATCTCTGAGTGTTTTATTCCTCTTACACCACAGCAATTTACCAACCCTTACAATATTTTATTTGTTAAGGTACGACGCATCCTACTTTTTTATCCATTTATAGTTACATTTAATGTTGAAGAAGTGAACAGGATGTGAGCGGACGCATGACGAAGATACACGCTGGCGATGGTGCACATCTGAACTGTGTTTATTTTAAAGCTGACTTGAAATTTCACTTAGTTGTGCTGAGATGAGAATACATCTGGTTTTTAGCTGTTTGAGAAACTGAAATCTATCTAATATGGACTGAGTGACGGCTGTGAAATGTTTTCGGCAGATTTGTGGCCGCGTGTTTGTAGATTCAAGACGAGGCCAGACATCTGTGTGCTTTCGCAATGCACCACTCAACTTTCAGCCCCTTTCAGCCTGCCTGAGTTTCTTAATCCCTGCTGCAGTCTTCAAGTCTTCACTGCTTAGTGATGTTGTGCCCTATAGCCTCAGGCTGTCTCTGTACATTTCACAGCAATACAGATGTAGCCAGATTTTACCTAAGCCACATTCCAGCAGTACAGTGAGAGGGTTATAACACACACAATCAGGCTGCTTCAGGTTTGATCTAAACAAGCAAAGGTCGAAGCAAAGGTGAG
Organism: Pangasianodon hypophthalmus; assembly: GCF_027358585.1. NCBI lineage: Eukaryota > Metazoa > Chordata > Actinopteri > Siluriformes > Pangasiidae > Pangasianodon > Pangasianodon hypophthalmus. Next base: position 19,403,909 of record NC_069733.1, on the reverse strand, counting down.
TAGGGAATGTAACCGCAAACAAGTGTATGGCATATCGGGTAAGAATCAGAATCATCAGAAATGGAGTGGCGAGAATCCGAATCATGATAATAAGAATCGTCAGAATCAGAATCAGAATCATCACAATAAAGATCATCACAATCCGAATCACAACGATCAGAATCCGAATCGGTATCATCATAATAAGAATCGTCAGAATCTGAATCTGAATCATCCAAATCCGAGTCAGAATCATCAGAATAAGAATCATTGCAATCTGAATCAGAGTTGTGAGAATCCAAATCAGAATTTTCAGAATCAGAATCGTCAGAATATGAATCAGAATTCAAATTAGAATCGTTATAATAAGAATTGTCAGAATCCGATTCAAAATCATCAGAATCTGGATCAAAATAATCAGAATCAGAATCAAAAGAATTGGAATGGCGAGAATCAGAATCATGAAAATAAGAATAATCAGAATCTGAATCAGGATCGTCACAGTAAAGATCATCACAATCTGAATCACAACGATCAGAAAACAAATCAGTATCATCATAATAAGAATCGTCAGAATCTGAATCATCTGTATCCGTGTCAGAATCATCAGAATAAGAATCATCACAATCTGAATCTGAATCGTCAGAATAGGAATCAGAATTCAAATTAGAATCGTCATAGTAAGAGTCATTACAAGCCGGATCAGAATAATCAGAATCAGGATCGTCACAGTAAAGATCATCACAATCTGAATCACAACGATCGGAAACTGAATCAGTATCATCATAATAAGAATCATCAGAATCAGAATCTGCAGAATCCAAATCAGAATTCAAATCAGAATCGTCATAATAAGAGTCATCACAATCCAAATCAGAATCGTCAGAATCCGAATCAGAATAATCTGAATCTGAATCTGAATCATCGCAATAACAATCATCCGAATCAGAATCGTCAGAATCAGAACCGTCCCATTTTGTCCAAGCGACTGCGCCGCATCACACCACCTCGTCACTCAGTATTTTACTGTAACACACTTTCAGCAAAAAAAAAATTAAAACCAGACATTTCATGTCAAACAGATCATCGTGCTTTAACAGTGAAAACAGACATATGAAGCAGTGTGAAGGTTTTGTGGTTAAATTCTGTAGCTCTGGATCATTTATATATATATAATAAGTGTATAAAGTAAATTTTAAGGATTTAATCTCACATGAATCCTGAAGGAGCTCCGGTCGATATCCTGCGTGTGAGGATGAGGCAGAACGCTTAAATCACAACACTGACACGTCTGAGACCGAATCTCTTTATCACCGTTACCTTATTTTGCGTAGCGAGTGATAACATTTTTTTATCCTCCGTCTTTACGAAACCTGTACGAGAATAACACTTTATGATTTAAACGTCAGAATGAAAGAGAATCTGTGACGGTTCTGCTCACGTCATATCCTGTATTAAAAAAAAAAGATTTTAATATCGAGCTGTGAAATTAGATTTAAAAAAATAACAATAATAATAATAATATTTACAAGAAATACAAAATTGCAGTGAAATAGAAGATTGAATATATAAAAAAGTAGAATACTAACAGAATCTAATTTAAACACTAATTTATTTAATTGAGTTTTTGGTGTTTGTGCTTTCTTCTTTATTTCTTTTGTTCTTCTACCGTCTTTGCAATTTGTTTTTATTATATTTTATTATATTTCTTTTGTACGCGTAGATTCGAGCCATAACTAATGCAGATGGTCGTGAAACTCTGAGATTTGTGTGCAGCTGTCCTGCCTGGTGGCTGAAACTCATTTTCCTTTAATCAAATCCTAATTACGGAAGAGACAGAAACGCTGCAGCGGTGTGAGCGAGGAGCTGAAGGGCTCATCATAGTGCAGAAATCACGCTGAATTCATCATGCAGATATAAACACAGCGCTGAAGTAACAGCCGCCATGCCGAGTGGAACATTCCTCCGTTCCTCTGTTCCTCCGTTCCTCTGTTCCTCCGTTCCTCTGTTTCTGTGTGGACGTAAAATGAAAGCTGCAGAGGTTCTGAGGTTCCTGACTAAAGTTCTGGGGCGCAGTACGGTGATGTTCCTGCTCAGAGATGTATGACTCAGCTCATCAGTTAATTAGCAGGTGTGTTAGTGCACTCTGACCCTTCGGCGCTGCGGGAGGTGTTCGTTCAACCCGGCACACGTTTACTAAGAGCTGGCTGTGTAATTAGCAGAATACAGAATCGTCATAATAAGAATCGGCACAATCAGAATAATCACAATCCGAATTAGGATCATCACAATAAGAATCAGAATCATCACAATCCGGATCAGAATCATCACAAGAAGAATCAGAATAATCACAATCCGAATTAGGATCATCACAATAAGAATCTGAATAATCACAGTTTGAATCAAAATCTTCACAATCCGAATCAGAATCATCGCAATCCAGATTAGAATCATCATGATCTTAATTAGAATCATCATGATCTGAATTAGAATCATCACAATCTTAATTAGAATCATCATGATCTTAATTAGAATCATCATGATCTGAATTAGAATCATCACAATCTGAATCAGTATAATCACAGTTTGAATCAAAATCTTCACAATCCGAATCAGAATCATCACAATCTGAATCAGAATCATCACAATCCAGATTAGAATCATCACAGTAAGAATCGTCAGAGTGAGAATTATAATCAGAATGTTCAGAATTGAATCCGAACTGTCACTAATTCCAGCTGATTGTGTGATCGTTAAAGAAACACACGCAGAAGAAAACAGTTACAGTAAAATCCTGTGGTGAAGCGACGTTACTGTAACCACCCTGACAGTTCACTGTTTTCCTCTAACAGCAGTTTTATTCAGCGTTTTATTCCTCTTACGCCACAGCAACGATTACAATTCTGAATTTATTAATAAGCGAAACATCACACTTTTTTTTAAATGTCTATAGTTACATTTAATGTTTTGGAATGACGGTGAAACGAGTTGGTTCCTGTTGTCGCTTACGTTATAGCAGCTATAAACACTCGTTCCCTCACCGGCGGCTCTTTATTCTCTCTCTTCA
>NC_069733.1:19383363-19390863 GCF_027358585.1 Pangasianodon hypophthalmus | reverse complement strand
CTCTCTCTCTCTCTCTCTCTCTCTCTCTCTCTCTCTCTTCTGTTCTGCTTTATTTTACTGCGCATCATGTGTAATTACCGTTGCACACGCTCGACTGCACAGCAATATCATCATATTATTGAGAAAAGTCCTATAAAACGGGATGTTTTTAGAGCCGAGTGTGTCTTATGAGAGCTGTTGGTAATGCTGTGCGTTATTGCGTTTTATATCAGAATGCCTCGAGTGTGTGTTAAACAACATCGCTGTCAAAAAGTCTCTGAACTTTACCACAAGACGAGTCTGTACCGTTAAAAAGCAACTCGAAACGTCTGTTTACTTTAGATTTACCGTACCTAAGGTGCACCAGTATTTAATATGTATTAAATAGTCAATATTCATTTTAACTTCAATTTGTGTTTGTGTTGCCATTAGGCAACGATTTCATCATCTCTACACAATTTTACACTGCCATGTTATTATATTATATTATATTATATTGTATTGTATTGTATTGTATTATATTATATTATATGATATGATATGATATTACCAGACCTGCCAGTGTTTGCATATTTTGCGTAGGACCTCTACATTTTAACATCGGAGTACGCTAGTCAAAACATCTGTTTACAGTAGATTTACATTAAAGTTTTGTTTAACGTGTTCAGCATGTATTAAATTGTAAATATTCATTTTAACTTCAATTGTTTTTGTTGCCATTAGGCAACGATTTAATCATCTCTACACCATTTTACACTGCCATGTTATATTATATTAAATTATATTATGTTATATTATGTTATGTTATGTTACCAGACCTGTCAAAGTTTGCACATTTTGCGTAGGAGCTCTGCATTTTAACATCGGAGTACGCTAGTCAAAACGTCTGTTTACATTAGATTTACCTTAAACATTGAAACGACTCTTTTCCGTATCCGAATGGAATCCGAGAGTCTCGTAATTGCCGTAATCTCGGCATGAGGACGTTATTGTATATTACTATAAAGCAGCAGATAGTTTATTTACTGTTTTGTGTTTTTTTTTACTGTTATTTCGGTGTCCTCTTGCTTTTTGCACTGCTGCTGATAAATTAAAGTTAGTGTGGGACTGAGATAAAGAAGCCTCATTCGTCACCAGGCTTATCAGCACTGTTCTCTTCTGTTCTGCTGTATTTCTAAAACACCGCCTCCAGTTTATTCCTTTAATTAGCAAAACACAAACATGATCCACTGCCTCATTTACCCTCTTTAATCTTTACTAATTAAAAAAATATTTTTTTTCTGACCGTCAGCAGTTAAATAAAAATAGAGACTCGGGATTAAAAGTCCACAAATATACTGTATAAGTGTTTTTATTTAATCAGCCATCAAACACTTTTAGTACCGAATTGCTTTCCTTAAAAATATTATTTCTCCAGAGCAATGTGTTCTGAGAGTGTTGTGCTGTTACAGGAAAACAATCAACAACAGGGTGGTGTGATGAAGCAGTTACTGTTATCACCCTGAAGTTGATTATTTTCCTCTAACAGCACGTCCCTGAGTGTTTTATTCCTCTTACACCACAGCAGCTTACCAACCATTAGGATATTTTGTTTCTTAAAGAACGACACGTCATACTTTTTATCCAGTTATAGTTACATTTAATGTTGTGGAACATCTCGCTTACGTTATAGCAGCTATAAACAGTCGTTCCCTCACCAGTTAAAAAGACAAAAAAAAAAAACGCAGATTGAAATCGTTGTTACAGAAAAACCTGAAAGAAGCGTAAACTCCTCTGTCCTGAAGTTACAGCTTTACCTCTGACTGTTACAAAGCACTGACACTGGAGACTCCTTCCATAAATGCTACATAAACTTACAGAACCACATCAACGATTACTCCGCCGCCGCCGTACTCGTCCCTGTGAATGAGCCGTTACTATAGAAACGCTAACGTATTAGAAGGAGTGCATTAATGTGCGTTAAAAGTTCAAGAACTTTTATTATGTTTGTTATTAAATATTTACTGAACTCAGGAATGTTAGAAATCACTTTATTTAATTGGAACAATCCAGATCTAATCTCACCGTAAAAATAAGATCAAAATCTTTCTAATTTTTTTAAACACTTCACACACACCACATATTTCAGTTTTACAGTTAATACGTACGTTTCTTTTATCTGTACTCTCTGTAAAAGTCTTTTATCTACAGGCTTAATGGCTTTATCTTCCGAGTGCGCCTGTCTTTAATAAAGCTCTCCAAGCGGTTAGTAAGTTCCACACAGATTTAAATTTCTTTATTTTAATTAATAATATTTTGTATCAGTTTGTTTGTGAAAAATACTAGCGATTAAACTGTATAAAAACATAAGAAACTCCAGGGGTGCAAAAACTTTTGACTGGCAGTGGATTTGTCTTAATGAATCTGTTTTTGAATATGTAGAGTTTGTTTTATTGAGCTCAGGGGAATTTATTTATTTATTTTACATGTAAATCCTTTTTTGCACAAACAGACAACGGGGCGATAAAATGAGGAAGAATATTAAACCGTAATAAATTCCACAAACTTATTAACTTAAATCTGTGTTTAATGACTGAATGCGCTCACACACACAGTGTTCACTGGGTTTGAACAGAACCCTGGTGTGTTCTCCTCCTCTGTGCGGTTCCTCAGGCAGGTGAGAACACAGCGATCACACTCAGGTCCGAGAGCGTCTGAGCGAGGATATCTCCGTCCGCTTCAGAGTGATTCAACTGAATCGACTCAGCTGCAGTAAGAAAGCAGTTTGATTCCGAATCGACTCGATTGCAGTAAGAAAGCGGTTTGACTCTGAATCGACTCGATTGCAGTAAGAAAGGAGTTTGACTCCGAATCGACTCGATTGCAGTAAGAAAGCAGTTTGATTCCGAATCGACTCGATTGCAGTAAGAAAGCAGTTTGATTCCGAATCGACTCGATTGCAGTAAGAAACGAGTTTGACTCCGAATCGACTCGATTGCAGTAAGAAACGAGTTTGACTCCGAATCGACTCGATTGCAGTAAGAAACGAGTTTGACTCTGAATCGACTCGATTGCAGTAAGAAAGCAGTTTGACTCTGAATCGACTCGATTGCAGTAAGAAAGCAGTTTGACTCTGAATCGACTCGATTGCAGTAAGAAAGCAGTTTGACTCTGAATTGACTCAGCTGCAGTAAGAAAGCAGTTTGATTCCGAATCGACTCGATTGCAGTAAGAAAGCAGTTTGACTCCGAATCGACTCGATTGCAGTAAGAAAGCAGTTTGACTCCGAATCGACTCGATTGCAGTAAGAAAGCAGTTTGACTCCGAATCGACTCGATTGCAGTAAGAAAGCAGTTTGATTCCGAATCGACTCGATTGCAGTAAGAAAGGAGTTTGACTCTGAATCGACTCGATTGCAGTAAGAAAGCAGTTTGACTCCGAATCGACTCGATTGCAGTAAGAAAGGAGTTTGACTCTAAATCGACTCGATTGCAGTAAGAAAGCAGTTTGATTCCGAATCGACTCGATTGCAGTAAGAAAGGAGTTTGACTCCGAATCGACTCGATTGCAGTAAGAAAGCAGTTTGACTCTAAATCGACTCGATTGCAGTAAGAAAGGAGTTTGACTCCGAATCGACTCGATTGCAGTAAGAAAGCAGTTTGACTCTGAATCGACTCGATTGCAGTAAGAAAGCAGTTTGACTCTGAATCGACTCGACTGCAGTAAGAAAGCAGTTTGACTCTGAATCGACTCGATTGCAGTAAGAAAGCAGTTTGACTCTGAATCGACTCGATTGCAGTAAGAAAGCAGTTTGACTCTGAATCGACTCGACTGCAGTAAGAAAGCACCTGCACATTAACTCAAACTCTGAATTTCGCTCTGATTCAGACTTGGCAAACGGACTAACAGGTGTGGAAGTGCTCTGACTGATGCTTTATTAAACGCAGGTGCACCTGGAGAAGAAACTCTAATTAGAGAAATCAGGATCTTGACACTTTTCTAATGAGATACAAATTGTTTCTAATAAACATTTCTCTATTTACTTATCACTTCATTTCTTACACTTCTTTCTCATTTTCCCACCAAAGAAGCTTTTAATCTCCTAGTTTAATCTAAATTAATAATTATATTCTGTTTATATTTATTAATTAATTAATTAAATATATTAATGCAAGGATAATTCAGCTCTTCTGCTTCTTGTGTATTTGTTGAAGTTTTTCAATGAATGTGTTTTAAATGTGCGTCATAAATCAATTTATTCTCTCGTTCAGATGTAAACAGATATCTCTGATAAAAATAAACAGTTAATTATCTCTCTTTCACACTCTCTCTCTCCCTCTCTCTCCCTCTCTCTCTCTCTCTCTCTTTCTCTCTCTCACTCTCTCTCTCTCTCCCTCTCTTTCTCTCTCTCACTCTCTCTCTCTCTCCCTCTCTCTCTCCCTCTCTCTCTCTCTCTCTCTCTTTCTCTCTCTAGCTCTCTCTCTCTCCCTCCCTCTCTCTTTCTCTCTCTCTCTCTCTCTCTCTCTCTCTCTCTAGCTCTCTCTCTCTCGCTCACTCTCTCTCTAGCTCTCTCTCTCCCTCCCTCTCTCTTTCTCTCTCTCTCTCTCTCTCTCTCTCTCTCTCTCTCTAGCTCCCTCTCTCTCCCTCTCTCCCTCTCTCTTGCTCGCTCTCTCTCTCTCTCTCTCTCTCTCTAGCTCTCTCTCTCCCTCCCTCTCTCTTTCTCTCTCTCTCTCTCTCTTTCTCTCTCCCTCTCTCTAGCTCTCTCTCTCTCCCTCCCTCTCTCTTTCTCTCTCTCTCTCTCTCTGTCTCTCTCTCTAGCTCTCTCGCTCTCTCTCTCCCTCGCTCTCGCTCTCTCTCGCTCTCTCTCGCTCTCTCTCGCTCTCTCTCCCTCTCTCTCTCTCTCTCTCGCTCTCTCTCGCTCTCTCTCTCCCTCTCTAGCTCTCTCTCTCTCTCGCTCTCGCTCTCCCTCTCTCTCGCTCTCTCTCTCTCTCTCACGCTCTCTCTCTCTCGTGCTGTTTCACTGCTCAGTGTGAATAAGTGTGTGTGTGTGTGTGTGTGTGTGTGTGTGTGTGTGCAGGTGTAAACAGCTGGCGTATCCTGACGGCCTGCCGCAGATCTCGGTGGTGTTTATCTTTGTGAATGAAGCTCTGTCGGTGATCCTGCGCTCCGTCCACAGCGTGGTCAATCACACGCCTGCTCACCTGCTCAAGGAGATCATCCTGGTGGACGACAACAGCGACAGCGGTGAGACGCCACCACAAAGTTCTGCTCGAACCGAGCTCCTACTCCAGAGTCAGCCATGATACAGCTGTTTCTAGGAAGCATTTGTTTACTGTATGACCTCACTTCCCATCCACGCCCCCATGCACACGAAGCCCCGCCTCCTAGAATCGAGGATCCGAGTTAGTGTGATAGCTAATTTTCTGTCGTAATTCATCACCTTCATCACCTTCATCATCTTCATCACCTTCATCATCCTCATCATCTTCATCACCTTCATCATCCTCATCACCTTCATCATCTTCATCAGCCTCATCACCTTCATCATCCTCCTTCATCATCCTCATCACCTTCATCATCTTCATCATCCTCATCACCTTCATCACCTTCATCATTCTCATCATCCTCATCACCTTCATCACCTTCATCATTCTCATCATCCTCATCACCTTCATCACCTTCATCATTCTCATCATCCTCATCACCTTCATCACCTTCATCACCTTCATCACTTTCATCATCTTCATCATCTTCATCACCTTCATCACCTTCATCACCTTCATCATTCTCATCACTTTCATCAGCCTCATCACCTTCATCATCTTCATCATTTTCATCACCTTCATCACTTTCATCACCTTCATCATCCTCATCACCTTCATCATCCTCATCACCTTCATCATCTTCATCATCCTCATCACCTTCATCATCCTCATCATCCTCATCACCTTCATCACCTTCATCACCTTCATCATTCTCATCACTTTCATCACCTTCATCACCTTCATCATTCTCATCACTTTCATCACCTTCATCACCTTCATCATCTTCATCATTTTCATCACCTTCATCACTTTCATCACCTTCATCATCCTCATCACCTTCATCACCTTCATCACTTTCATCATCATCATCCTCGTCACTTTCCTCATCCTCATCATCTTCATCACTGTCAGTTGGGATTGAAGGAAAGCGAATATGAAAGTGATTCAACTCTGAATCAACTCGAATACAGCTTCATCACCTTCATCTTCATCACCTTCATCTTCATCACCTTCATCACCTTCACCTTCATCACCTTCACCTTCATCACCTTCACCTTCATCACCTTCATCACTTTCATCACTTTCATCACCTTCATCACCTTCATCACTTTCATCACCTTCACCTTCATCACCCTCATCACCTTCATCACTTTCATCACCTTCATCTTTATCACCCTCATCACCTTCATCACCTTCATCACTTTCATCACCTTCACCTTCATCACCCTCATCACCTTCATCACCTTCATCACTTTCATCACCTTCACCTTCATCACCCTCATCACCTTCATCACTTTCATCACCTTCATCTTTATCACCTTCATCTTTATCACCTTCACCTCCACATCTCCCTTATGTGCTCGTTGCATTTCTGCGTGTGTATCGGGTCGTGTTGTTTGCAGGAGTGTAATTTCACTTTAAAAGGAGACAATTGAAATTAATTAATGCAAAAAATCGTAAGTGGATTATTATTTTTTTAAAAAGTGTAAACAACTGGTGCATGAAACATTCCTATTTTTAGAGTGAAGTGTGAATAACGTAAGAGGCTGGTGACGTGACTGCGCCGTATCTCTGGTCCTTTTAAATGAGTTCCTCTGGTCACTTTTGGATCGGAGGATATTAAATGATATCGTATCGTATCAGAGTCCGTGGTATCGTCAAATATCGAGCCGTCGCTTCAGAAGCGTGAGGTTTACATCTCAATTTTTTTGTATTTCGACTAAAATAAGAACTTTATTACAGTAGGGATGGAGCAATATGACAAAAATATCATATCACGATATCCAGAGGCATTTCTACGATACGTAATCCGTATCACAATATACAGGTTTACAGTCGTTCTGCTTTTTTTAAATAAAAATTATTCAGAAACTGTACTTCATTTAACATATACAAATTTATCTGTTATTTTTATATTCAACAATAACATTTTTATTTGCAAAAAAAATCATACTTTACAATTGTAAAGAAAACTTTACCGTCAGATCAGCTGCTTTCTGTCATTAAAAAAAAAAAATAATAATAATAATATAAAATTATATCACGATATCTCAGAGAAGTGTATTGTGAAATAATTTAATCACAATATAGATATTATTTTATATCGTCATATCGCTCTATAAGCCCCAGGTCTAAACTAAATGATTTTGGGGGCGTGTCTGTAACATGAGTGACAGCAGGAACGTAAACACAATCACCGAGTCCAGCTCGGACCTGCGATTATTTATTTATTTATTTTTTTATTCAGGAGCTTTTCTCGGGAGAGACGGAGCATTTA
>NC_069733.1:19360863-19368363 GCF_027358585.1 Pangasianodon hypophthalmus | reverse complement strand
TGCTGTAGAATTATTCGACACTGTAGTGTTTATTTAGTGACGTAGTGTTTAATTAGTGCTGTAGAGTTATTCGACACTGTAGTGTTTATTTAGTGACGCAGTGTTTAATTAGTGCTGTAGAGTAATTCGACACTGTAGTGTTTATTTAGTGACGTAGTGTTTAATTAGTGCTGTAGAATTATTCGACACTGTAGTGTTTATTTAGTGACGCAGTGTTTAATTAGTGCTGTAGAATTATTCGACACTGTAGTGTTTATTTAGTGACGTAGTGTTTAATTAGTGCTGTAGAATTATTCGACACTGTAGTGTTTATTTAGTGACGTAGTGTGTAATTAGTGCTGTAGAATTATTCGACACTGTAGTGTTTATTTAGTGACGCAGTGTTTAATTAGTGCTGTAGAGTTATTCAGCACTGTAGTGTTTATTTAGTGACGCAGTGTTTAATTAGTGCTGTAGAGTTATTCAACACTGTAGTGTTTATTTAGTGACGCAGTGTTTAATTAGTGCTGTAGAGTTATTCAGCACTGTAGTGTTTATTTAGTGACGCGGTGTTTAATTAGTGCTGTAGAGTTATTCGACACTGTAGTGTTTATTTAGTGACGTAGTGTTTAATTAGTGCTGTAGAGTTATTCGACACTGTAGTGTTTATTTAGTGACGCAGTGTTTAATTAGTGCTGTAGAGTTATTCAACACTGTAGTGTTTATTTAGTGACGCAGTGTTTAATTAGTGCTGTAGAGTTATTCAACACTGTAGTGTTTATTTAGTGACGCAGTGTTTAATTAGTGCTGTAGAGTTATTCAACACTGTAGTGTTTATTTAGTGACGCAGTGTTTAATTAGTGCTGTAGAGTTATTCAGCACTGTAGTGTTTATTTAGTGACGTAGTGTTTAATTAGTGCTGTAGAGTTATTCGACACTGTAGTGTTTATTTAGTGACGTAGTGTTTAATTAGTGCTGTAGAGTTATTCGACACTGTAGTGTTTATTTAGTGACGTAGTGTTTAATTAGTGCTGTAGAGTTATTCGACACTGTAGTGTTTATTTAGTGACGTAGTGTTTAATTAGTGCTGTAGAGTTATTCGACACTGTAGTGTTTATTTAGTGACGTAGTGTTTAATTAGTGCTGTAGAATTATTCGACACTGTAGTGTTTATTTAGTGACGTAGTGTTTAATTAGTGCTGTAGAATTATTCGACACTGTAGTGTTTATTTAGTGACGTAGTGTTTAATTAGTGCTGTAGAGTTATTCAACACTGTAGTGTTTATTTAGTGACGTAGTGTGTAATTAGTGCTGTAGAATTATTCGACACTGTAGTGTTTATTTAGTGACGTAGTGTTTAATTAGTGCTGTAGAGTTATTCGACACTGTAGTGTTTATTTAGTGACGCAGTGTTTAATTAGTGCTGTAGAGTTATTCAACACTAGTGTTTATTTAGTGACGCAGTGTTTAATTAGTGCTGTAGAGTAATTCGACACTGTAGTGTTTATTTAGTGACGTAGTGTTTAATTAGTGCTGTAGAGTAATTCGACACTGTAGTGTTTATTTAGTGACGTAGTGTTTAATTAGTGCTGTAGAGTAATTCGACACTGTAGTGTTTATTTAGTGACGTAGTGTTTAATTAGTGCTGTAGAGTAATTCGACACTGTAGTGTTTATTTAGTGACGTAGTGTTTAATTAGTGCTGTAGAATTATTCGACACTGTAGTGTTTATTTAGTGACGTAGTGTTTAATTAGTGCTGTAGAGTTATTCGACACTGTAGTGTTTATTTAGTGACGTAGTGTTTAATTAGTGCTGTAGAGTAATTCGACACTGTAGTGTTTATTTAGTGACGTAGTGTTTAATTAGTGCTGTAGAATTATTCGACACTGTAGTGTTTATTTAGTGACGTAGTGTTTAATTAGTGCTGTAGAATTATTCGACACTGTAGTGTTTATTTAGTGACGCAGTGTTTAATTAGTGCTGTAGAGTAATTCGACACTGTAGTGTTTATTTAGTGACGCAGTGTTTAATTAGTGCTGTAGAATTATTCGACACTGTAGTGTTTATTTAGTGACTCAGTGTTTAATTAGTGCTGTAGAATTATTCGACACTGTAGTGTTTATTTAGTGACGCAGTGTTTAATTAGTGCTGTAGAGTTATTCGACACTGTAGTGTTTATTTAGTGACGTAGTGTTTAATTAGTGCTGTAGAATTATTCGACACTGTAGTGTTTATTTAGTGACGTAGTGTTTAATTAGTGCTGTAGAATTATTCGACACTGTAGTGTTTATTTAGTGACGCAGTGTTTAATTAGTGCTGTAGAATTATTCAGCACTGTAGTGTTTATTTAGTGACGTAGTGTTTAATTAGTGCTGTAGAATTTATTCAGTATTGTAGTGTTTAATTAGTGATGTACTGTTTATTCATTGCTGTGGTGTTTCCTCAGCTCTGTAGCATTTATATATTACTGTATTGTTTATTGTCAGTGTTGTAGAGTTTATTTAGTGATGCAGTGTTTAATTAATGCTGTAGTGTTTATTCAACACTGTAGTATTCGTTAAATACTGTAGGCGTTATTTCATGTGAACTCCTGGTGTCTGTGTTTTATGTTCTCTCTCAGTGGAGCTGAAGTATAACCTGGATCAGTACGTGAATAAACGTTATCCTGGATTAGTGAAGATCGTGAGGAACTCGAAGAGGGAAGGACTGATCCGCGCTCGGATTCACGGCTGGAACGCTGCTACGGCGCCTGTAGTCGGCTTCTTCGACGCACATGTGGAGTTTAACACGGCCTGGTGAGCTATTTACCTTTTTTCAGCTCAGTGTTCATGAGTATAAACAATAATCTACATTACCTATAGAGTAGATACAGTATTATTACTCATTAACGTTACGAGCTCTACCTGTACGGTAGATACGGCATTATTACTCATTAACGTTACGAGCTCTACCTGTACGGTAGATACAGTATTATTACTCATTAACGTTACGAGCTCTACCTGTACAGTAGATACAGTATTATTACTCATTAACGTTACGAGCTCTACCTGTACGGTAGATACGGCATTATTACTCATTAACGTTACGAGCTCTACCTGTACGGTAGATACGGCATTATTACTCATTAACGTTACGAGCTCTACCTGTACGGTAGATACAGTATTATTACTCATTAACGTTACGAGCTCTACCTGTACGGTAGATACAGTATTATTACTCATTAACGTTACGAGCTCTACCTGTACGGTAGATACGGCATTATTACTCATTAACGTTACGAGCTCTACCTGTACGGTAGATACAGTATTATTACTCATTAACGTTACGAGCTCTACCTGTACGGTAGATACGGCATTATTACTCATTAACGTTACGAGCTCTACCTGTACGGTAGATACAGTATTATTACTCATTAACGTTACGAGCTCTACCTGTACGGTAGATACAGTATTATTACTCATTAACGTTACGAGCTCTACCTGTACAGTAGATACAGTATTATTACTCATTAACGTTACGAGCTCTACCTGTACGGTAGATACAGTATTATTACTCATTAACGTTACGAGCTCTACCTGTACAGTAGATACAGTATTATTACTCATTAACGTTACGAGCTCTACCTGTACGGTAGATACGGCATTATTACTCATTAACGTTACGAGCTCTACCTGTACGGTAGATACGGCTTTATTACTCATTAACGTTACGAGCTCTACCTGTACAGTAGATACAGTATTATTACTCATTAACGTTACGAGCTCTACCTGTACAGTAGATACAGTATTATTGCTCATTAACGTTACGAGCTCTACCTGTACGGTAGATACGGCATTATTACTCATTAACGTTACGAGCTCTACCTGTACAGTAGATACAGTATTATTACTCATTAACGTTACGAGCTCTACCTGTACAGTAGATACGGCATTATTACTCATTAACGTTACGAGCTCTACCTGTACGGTAAATACAGCATTATTACTCATTAACGTTACGAGCTCTACCTGTACAGTAGATACAGTATTATTACTCATTAACGTTACGAGCTCTACCTGTACGGTAGATACAGTATTATTACTCATTAACGTTACGAGCTCTACCTGTACGGTAGATACGGCATTATTACTCATTAACGTTACGAGCTCTACCTGTACGGTAGATACGGCATTATTACTCATTAACGTTACGAGCTCTACCTGTACGGTAGATACGGCATTATTACTCATTAACGTTACGAGCTCTACCTGTACGGTAGATACGGCATTATTACTCATTAACGTTACGAGCTCTACCTGTACGGTAGATACGGCATTATTACTCATTAACGTTACGAGCTCTACCTGTACAGTAGATACGGCATTATTACTCATTAACGTTACGAGCTCTACCTGTACGGTAAATACAGCATTATTACTCATTAACGTTACGAGCTCTACCTGTACGGTAAATACAGCATTATTACTCATTAACGTTACGAGCTCTACCTGTACAGTAGATACAGTATTATTACTCATTAACGTTACGAGCTCTACCTGTACGGTAGATACGGCATTATTACTCATTAACGTTACGAGCTCTACCTGTACGGTAGATACAGTATTATTACTCATTAACGTTACGAGCTCTACCTGTACAGTAGATACGGCATTATTACTCATTAACGTTACGAGCTCTACCTGTACGGTAAATACAGCATTATTACTCATTAACGTTACGAGCTCTACCTGTACAGTAGATACAGTATTATTACTCATTAACGTTACGAGCTCTACCTGTACGGTAGATACAGTATTATTACTCATTAACGTTACGAGCTCTACCTGTACGGTAGATACGGCATTATTACTCATTAACGTTACGAGCTCTACCTGTACGGTAGATACGGCATTATTACTCATTAACGTTACGAGCTCTACCTGTACGGTAGATACGGCATTATTACTCATTAACGTTACGAGCTCTACCTGTACGGTAGATACGGCATTATTACTCATTAACGTTACGAGCTCTACCTGTACGGTAGATACGGCATTATTACTCATTAACGTTACGAGCTCTACCTGTACGGTAGATACGGCATTATTACTCATTAACGTTACGAGCTCTACCTGTACAGTAGATACGGCATTATTACTCATTAACGTTACGAGCTCTACCTGTACGGTAAATACAGCATTATTACTCATTAACGTTACGAGCTCTACCTGTACGGTAAATACAGCATTATTACTCATTAACGTTACGAGCTCTACCTGTACAGTAGATACGGCATTATTACTCATTAACGTTACGAGCTCTACCTGTACGGTAGATACGGCATTATTACTCATTAACGTTACGAGCTCTACCTGTACGGTAGATACGGCATTATTACTCATTAACGTTACGAGCTCTACCTGTACGGTAGATACGGCATTATTACTCATTAACGTTACGAGCTCTACCTGTACGGTAGATACGGCATTATTACTCATTAACGTTACGAGCTCTACCTGTACGGTAGATACGGCATTATTACTCATTAACGTTACGAGCTCTACCTGTACGGTAGATACGGCATTATTACTCATTAACGTTACGAGCTCTACCTGTACGGTAGATACGGCATTATTACTCATTAACGTTACGAGCTCTACCTGTACGGTAGATACAGTATTATTACTCATTAACGTTACGAGCTCTACCTGTACGGTAGATACAGCATTATTACTCATTAACGTTACGAGCTCTACCTGTACAGTAGATACAGTATTATTACTCGTTAACGTTACGAGCTCTACCTGTACGGTAGATACAGTATTATTACTCGTTAACGTTACGAGCTCTACCTGTACGGTAGATACGGCATTATTACTCATTAACGTTACAAGCTCTACCTGTACGGTAGATACAGTATTATTACTCATTAACGTTACGAGCTCTACCTGTACAGTAGATACAGTATTATTACTCATTAACGTTACGAGCTCTACCTGTACAGTAGATACGGCATTATTACTCATTAACGTTACGAGCTCTACCTGTACGGTAGATACGGCATTATTACTCATTAACGTCACGAGCTCTACCTGTACGGTAGATACGGCATTATTACTCATTAACGTCACGAGCTCTACCTGTGCGGTAGATACGGCATTATTGCTCATTAACGTCACGAGCTCTACCTGTACGGTAGATACGGCATTATTACTCATTAACGTCACGAGCTCTACCTGTACGGTAGATACGGCATTATTGCTCATTAACGTCACGAGCTCTACCTGTACGGTAGATACAGCATTATTACTCATTAACGTCACGAGCTCTACCTGTGCGGTAGATACGGCATTATTACTCATTAACGTTACGAGCTCTACCTGTACGGTAGATACGGCATTATTACTCATTAACGTTACGAGCTCTACCTGTGCGGTAGATACGGCATTATTACTCATTAACGTTACGAGCTCTACCTGTACGGTAGATACGGCATTATTACTCATTAACGTTACGAGCTCTACCTGTACGGTAGATACGGCATTATTACTCATTAACGTTACGAGCTCTACCTGTACGGTAGATACGGCATTATTACTCATTAACGTTACGAGCTCTACCTGTGCGGTAGATACGGCATTATTGCTCATTAACGTCACGAGCTCTACCTGTACGGTAGATACGGCATTATTGCTCATTAACGTCACGAGCTCTACCTGTACGGTAGATACGGCATTATTGCTCATTAACGTCACGAGCTCTACCTGTACGGTAGATACGGCATTATTGCTCATTAACGTCACGAGCTCTACCTGTACGGTAGATACGGCATTATTGCTCATTAACGTCACGAGCTCTACCTGTACGGTAGATACGGCATTATTGCTCATTAACGTCACGAGCTCTACCTGTACGGTAGATACGGCATTATTGCTCATTAACGTCACGAGCTCTACCTGTACGGTAGATACGGCATTATTGCTCATTAACGTCACGAGCTCTACCTGTACGGTAGATACGGCATTATTACTCATTAACGTTACGAGCTCTACCTGTACGGTAGATACGGCATTATTGCTCATTAACGTTACGAGCTCTACCTGTACGGTAGATACGGCATTATTGCTCATTAACGTTACGAGCTCTACCTGTGCGGTAGATACGGCATTATTACTCATTAACGTTACGAGCTCTACCTGTGCGGTAGATACGGCATTATTACTCATTAACGTTACGAGCTCTACCTGTACGGTAGATACGGCATTATTACTCATTAACGTTACGAGCTCTACCTGTACGGTAGATACGGCATTATTACTCATTAACGTTACGAGCTCTACCTGTACGGTAGATACGGCATTATTACTCATTAACGTTACGAGCTCTACCTGTACGGTAGATACGGCATTATTACTCGTTAACGTTACGAGCTCTACCTGTACGGTAGATACGGCATTATTACTCGTTAACGTTACGAGCTCTACCTGTACGGTAGATACGGCATTATTACTCATTAACGTTACGAGCTCTACCTGTACGGT
>NC_069733.1:19350863-19355863 GCF_027358585.1 Pangasianodon hypophthalmus | reverse complement strand
GAATTTTCGGAGAATCTTTACGGCGTAAGATATCGAACCTGTATTTCATTCCTTTCCTCTCCCGATTTCGATCAATATTTCGAGGTGTTATTTAGTTTATTTATCGTGAAACATACAGAATGAAAGCGCGGACGAGCCGAAGGAGGAACGCAGATAAGCGGGATGTTTATGAGGAACAGAACAGCGATTAAAGCGTAATAAAAGGAAAGCGAGTCGTGTGTGGTGAGAGATAATTCAATTCAATTCAATTCATTTTTATTTGTATAGCGCTTTTTACAAAGGTCATTGTCTCAAAGCAGCTTTACACAAACAAAAGTAAAGTGAAGTGTGTGTGTGTGACGTCTCTGATGAGCAAGCAGGGCGACGGTGGCAAGGAAAAACTCCCTGAGATGGTGATAGGAAGAAACCTTGAGAGGAACCAGGCTCAACAGAGAACCCATCCTCATATGGGTTTACACTGTAGTGTGCGTGTGTGTGAGTACAATGTGTGTTGGTGTAGTCCATGGAAAACAGCTGAAGCGTTTTCGTGGCAGTATGAAGCATTGCCGGTGGACAGGTCCAGAGTGAAGGGGGGGAGGTCTGGATCACCGGCAGCTCAGGAGTGTAGCTCGGCAGAAGGAGAAGGAAAGTGGTTAGATAAGATAAAGCCTCCGCTGTGATAAAGGGTTTATGATATTTGGTAGCAGGTTATAAAGTGATCTGAAAGACTGGCTTACAGCACACGCACTACGCTGAATCATCCAGGGCTTTTTATCGCTGTTTGGGGATTTGTGAAGGATATTTTAGTTCTTTTGTCACACTTTTGAATCTAGTGCACTTATCTAACACGGTTCTTACTGGGGCATTAAAGGAAAACAGACTTCAACTTCAACACAGACTTCTATACTGACATTTACAATTAACACGTGATCTTCGACGGCGGCCATTTTGTAATAATTTTATTACTTAAACTTCTCTCATAGACATGTTGGTCTATTTTCACTTTGGTTCACGCTCTTAGAGCGATGCAGCGGCGCTTTAGTCCTTCAGTCTCTCTCCGAGTCTCTGCTGTCGCTCAGCGTCGTAGAGCTGCAGTGCATTCTGGGATTTTGCATCCAGAATTTGTTTTTAAGGGCTAACAGAGGAACCTGAATGTTATCGTTGTTAGCATGTTTGAGATCGTTAGCGTATAATATGGTGTCACGTGACATCACCTTCTGAAATTGCCAATTAGGAAACCAACAGTCTATCAATACACGTTATAATCTCTATAATACCATTACAACAACTGTTATAACTGTTATTAACGCGTAATTAGAGTCGCATTAACGCTGAATACTGATGCTAGTGATGAGATTATTATGTGAGATGATGTCATTAGCGTTGCGTACGCTCCTGTTTACAACATTCCTGTCCTTTATTAAATAGTCTCTAAATAATAATAGGATATAAAGCATCCAATTAAACCACAAAATGATATGTTTAAAGTTTTACACCACACCTCTGTTGAATCCCGGATTCTGATTGGTCAGAAGGTGTTGATTAATTTTCTGTAACAGCAGCTCTGACAGTAGTGCAGGTTCATATTAATGCGCTCGTTTCGTTATCGTAATGCGTTACAGTTTCTATAGTAACAGCTCGTTCGCGTAAACGTGTGTAAATGTAATAGAAAAGTAAAACTTTCCTCAGTGTTTAAAGCTCACAGAGCAGCCGGAGTTTAACAGGATGAGCTCCAGCTTTACTCTCACACTCTATAACAAGTGTAAAGGTGATAAATCTCTTCCTCTCTCTCTCTCTCTCTCTCTCTCTTTCTCTCTTTCTCTCTCTCTCTCTCTCTCTCTTTCTCTCTGTGTTGTTCGAGCAGCTCTGGAGATCTATAATGCACTTAAGAAAGAAAACAGTGTAGAACAGATTAATGCGTCCTTCCTGCGGAGAGAGTTTGCCGGAACGTTCCGTTTAGCTCGGCTTATTTTTTTAACCAGGCGGCGTTCGGGAGCACCTCAGAGCCCCGAGAGTAAATAAAGGCAAGATCCTATTATCTGATAGAGCTGTATGAAAGAACGTCTCCTCATTGTAGATCTGTCACGCAGGAATTTCATCAGAGGAGAGTCTCTGAGGAGAGAGAGAGAGAGAGAGAGAGAGGGAGAGAGGGAGAGGGTGATGACACACAAAGTCGAGCACAGCGGGAGATAAAGATCTCAGGTTTACTCAGCAGAACAGCGAGCTCCATACTTTACTGCTGAGGGTTTACACGGAGGTTAAGAAACACCGAACATCAGACCTGTCCGAACCTCAGACTCTCCGACTCCTGCACAGTGCAATTCATAAAATAATACAGTGACTTTTAACAACATTATTGCATCCGTCATCTATTACATCGCTTACTAGCCGAGCCGAGTCTCCGCCCCCTTAATGCAGCGGTCCATTGTACTCGGTTTTCCTGAGTTCTGATCTAAAAGCGTTCCGGTGCTTCAGCTCGGAAAACCGTAGATGTCCAGAGCAAAGTCATATTTGTGTGGCTAGTGTCTGAAATCGATAAACGTAGAAAGACGATCGACGTGAGTGCATTAAAATCATCTAACACACACCTAGCTGTGGATTATCCCACGTATACCACGCTCGCTTGGCAGCGTTGACGAGTTAAAGCTGTCACTGATGTTTGCAGAGCAAAATTTAACCGAAATTTTTGCAAAATTTTGTAAAATTTGACCGAAATTTGACTGTTATAAAAAATAACGGTTAATTTTCGTTAGTTGTTTTATATACGAGTCGTTAGATCTAGAATTCTGTCGCTCTAAATCACACACAGAGATAAAGTAGTGCAATAAGATTCCATTTAATTTGAATGAATTTAATAAATAGTTATTAGAGAGAGAGAGAGAGAGAGAGGGAGTGAATGAATTATAATAAATAGTTAGAGAGAGAGAGAGAGAGAGAGAGAGGGAGAGAATGAATTATAATAAATAGTTATTAGAGAGAGAGAGAGAGAGAGAGAGAGAGAGAGAGTGAATGAATTATAATAAATAGTTATTAGAGAGAGAGAGAGAGAGAGAGAGAGTGAATGAATTATAATAAATAGTTATTAGAGAGAGAGAGAGAGAGTGAATGAATTATAATAAATAGTTATTAGAGAGAGAGAGAGAGAGAGAGAGAGTGAATGAATTATAATAAATAGTTATTAGAGAGAGAGAGAGAGAGTGAATGAATTATAATAAATAGTTATTAGAGAGAGAGAGAGAGAGAATGAATTATAATAAATAGTTATTAGAGAGAGAGAGAGAGAGAGAGAGAGAGTGAATGAATTATAATAAATAGTTATTAGAGAGAGAGAGAGAGAGAGAATGAATTATAATAAATAGTTATTAGAGAGAGAGAGAGAGTGAATGAATTATAATAAATAGTTATTAGAGAGAGAGAGAGAGAGAGAGGGAATGAATTATAATAAATAGTTATTAGAGAGAGAGAGGAAGTGAATGAATTATAATAAATAGTTAGAGAGAGAGAGAGAGAGAGAGGAAGTGAATGAATTATAATAAATAGTTAGAGAGAGAGAGAGAGAGAGAGAGAGAGAGAATGAATTACCTGCGTCTGTGTCGCGTCTCTACTAATAATGAAGCTGTGAGTTTAGCTCCTCTGTGCATCTGTAACTGTATGTTACTATGGTTACAATTACTACAAACTGTTACAGCGGTTTGAACGCACACCTTCCAGCCAATCAGAATCGAGTATTCAGACAGAGCGTGGTATATTTCTGTGTAATTAACGAAGAGAAATGACGAAGAGAAATGATGAAATGATGTATAATGGAGGTCAAAATCAGGAGGAGTTACAGTTCACTCTGGAAGTATTTATTTATTTTTTTGCTAAACACTGAAGACATTTGGGTTTGAGATCAGAAGGTGAAGATGAGACGATAGATCAGAATTCCAGCTTTTATTTCCTGATATTTACATCTAGATATGTTAAACAACATTAACAAACAAAACCAAACCCAATTTTTAGATGAGCAAAAGTATTGGAACGGATAGTCTTAAAGTAAATGGAAGTGAATAACACTTAATGTTTGTTTACATATCTCTCGCTTGTAGTAAGCCAGCGACGCACTGACATCATCAAACTGCTGCATTCTTCTTCTGCGATGCTTTTCCAGGCTTGTAGAGCAGCTTCTTTCAGTTGTTGTTAGACCCGAAAAGCTCCATATCAAGTAGAAAATAATAATAATTAAAAAATAAATAAATAAATAAAGGGAATTCTGTTTAATGTTGCCTGTGCTTGAGCCGCCATGTTGTTGTGTTTATTCCCGAGAACTCAGACGAATTCCGAGTTAAACAAATGCGCTTTTCCGTGTCAGAGGTCGGGTTTTTTCCGAGTTGCGATTCCGAGTACAATCGATTGCAGCGTCGTATAGCTGCATTGCATTCTGGGACGTCGAGTCCAGAGTTTACTCCAACGTCTCCACTACGTCTCATTAATATGACGCTGAAATGGTGAGAGAGGAAGAAGTATAAACTACAAAATTATAAAAATAAAATAAAATAACATTATCATATTTTTAAATACAACGCTACAGTATTGCTGACAATTTGTTCACAAACTTAAAAATAACTTCGAGGATCATGATATTATTATTTTATTTTATTTTTTTTTTTATATCGCACCAACCGACGCATTAGCCTCAGAATCTCTAAACACTTCACAGATTTGTGTTTCAGGGTGAAGTTTATCTTGGATAGATCAGCTAGCTAAGTAGCGTGTGCAGTTGAAAGACAGAAGCAGTAACATGGTTGCTACGGTTACAGTGTTTTTAGATCAGCATAAAAGGAGCTCCATCCAGCGCTCTTTCTGTAGAAAAAACCATTGAAAGCAGTCGTTTGTGTTTTATCAGACTTCCTCGTCAGAGTCGGAGATCAGAAAACACACAGCCGAGCTGAGAAACCCGGCGAGAAACGCGGATTTAGACGTGCAAGCGTGCGAAAACAAACAAGTGCAGAACAGACGTGTGTTTGTTGGGAAGACATTTG
>NC_069733.1:19330863-19345863 GCF_027358585.1 Pangasianodon hypophthalmus | reverse complement strand
TTACTGGACTGTCCATCTGGCAAACCCCTACTATCATCCTGGTTAAATCGAGCCCCGTCCATCAGTTTTCTACGAGCGGCATAGTCCAATCTGCAGTTGCCGGATGCTTGTAGCCAGCGGCTAGCGCTAGCTGGCTACTACCGTCACAGCTACTGCTGTCGGGGGCTAGCTACTAGCACTAGCACTAGCTCCTGACTCCGACGCCGTTGCTGCATGCTCGATACCAACCGGTTTGTGGCACGCACAGTGCTCCATGTCCTTCAGCCGGGCCACACTGCTCTGTTTGATTCTCTTATCAGCAGGTCTGCTGTTTAAGAGTTACCTCGCTGCTCTACCGTTCTCCGACATGGCTCTAAAATACTCCACCTCACAACTCCTCAAACTCCGTTGCTCTTTAATTCCCCCGTGCATCTCAATAATTAAATCTCTCGGACTTCTTTGCAGGAAAAAATACATCCATAGAAGCTCACGTCGCAAGTTTGTTTACTCCGGTACTCCTCAGTCTATTCAGTCTATTTGGTCAGCTGAGCGCAAAGCACTACCGGTACGTCATCAAAACAAACCACACGTGTCCTGTCTCCGCCCCCTTCCCAAAGCTCCTCTGTTAGTTCCTATTATTAAACCTATTCAGTTTTCTCTGTTAAACACCCGTTCCCTCAACAATAAAAGTGACATTTTGAAAGAACATATCATAGACAATAACTTGGACTTTCTTTGTCTTACTGAAACTTGGCAGCAACAACATGACCACCTTGTACTCAATTTGACTACACCTGATGGATACAGTTACTCTACCAAACCCCGCACTGAAGGCCGTGGTGGCGGCATTGCAGTGGTATTTAAGCAGGACTTTACCATCAGCCCCATTTCAATTCCCTCTGCTCCATCTTTTGAACACCTGGCCATCAAAGTTACTGCTTCTACCCCCTTCACCCTTGCTGTCATCTACCGCCCCCCAAAATTTAATTCTTCATTCATGTCTGATTTCTCCACATTCCTCACCCAACTTCTCTCCACTTCCCCCTCCATTCTGTTACTAGGAGATTTCAACTTCCACTTGGACTCTACCACCTCCACTGCTACTACTGACTTTATGGAATTATTAAACTGCTTCAATATCAGTCAACATGTTAACTTCCCCACTCATAACCGTGGACATATTCTGGATCTTGTTTGCACTTCTGGCCTCTCCATATCAAACCTCTCCAGCACTGATCTCACCATATCAGACCACCTGGCCATCACCTTGACTACTGACATCCCCGTCCCTCATCAAAAACAGACACGTCTGCTACATTTCCGCAAGCTCAGTCCCAACTTACCCTCCACACTTACTTCCCTCCTGGTTGAACATTTATCTACAGCCACTCTCACTGATGCCCAGTCCACAGCAGAACTTACCACTCTCTACAATAACACCCTCTCCTCCTGCCTGGATCAACTCGCCCCCCTGAAAACCAAAACTGTCTCATTCAATCAGTCCGCTCCCTGGTTCACTCCCCAACTAAGTCTCATGAAAACTAAAGGATGTCAACTAGAAAGACTTAGTAAAAAGACCGGTCTCATTGTCCACACTCAACTCTACAAAGACCATCTGCAACAATATAAGGAAGCCTTGTCTCAAGCCCGGACCACCTACTTTTCTCACCTCATTCAGTCTAGCTCTGGAAATCCCAAAACACTTTTCACCACCATTAACAAACTCCTCAATCCCCTGGACAATGGCTCACAATCATTCACAGCAGAAAAGTGCACCTCCTTCCTGTTATTTTTTCAAAACAAAATTATCAACATCTACAACCACCTCTCAGCATCTCCGCCCCTTGCTCCTACCTCTCCTTACCCTCCCTCCACTTGCTCCGCCCTGTCCCATTTCTCCTTGATCTCCACCTCTGACCTGCCTGATCTCTTGGAAGGCATGAAAACCTCCACCTGTTCCCTTGATCCCATTCCATCCACCCTCGTCAAAGCTTGTCTGCCCGCTCTGTCCCCACTCATCACCTCCCTCATAAACTCTTCTCTGTCCACTGGCTCCGTCCCATCTGCACTCAAACTTGCTGCCATTACTCCTATCCTTAAAAAATCTGGACTTGACCCTAACATTCCCAACAACTACAGACCCATTTCTAACCTCCCATTTCTCTCCAAACTCATCGAATGTACCGTCGCCTCCCACCTGAAATCCCACCTCGCCACCAATAACCTATTTGAATGTTTCCAATCCGGTTTCCGCTCCCACCACAGCACTGAGACAGCCCTCCTCCGAGTTACCAATGACCTCCTGCTCTCCTCCGACTCTGGAAACCTCAACATCCTCATCCTTCTGGACCTCACTGCTGCTTTTGACACTATCAATCATTCCATCCTCCTCTCCCGCCTCCAGACCACTTTCAACATCACCAACACCGCCCTCTCCTGGTTCACCTCCTACCTCACTGACAGAAACCAGTTTATCCATATTAACCACTGCAAGTTCCCCTCTGCCCCACTTACTCAAGGAGTTCCCCAAGGTTCAGTTCTCGGCCCCCTTCTCTTCATACTGTACATCCTCCCCCTCGGTCACATAATCCGCCGCCACGGCCTTCAATTCCACTGTTTTGCAGATGACATCCAACTTTACCTGTCCACTAAATCCATAACTCCAGCCACACCTTCCACCCTCACAAACTGCATCTCCGAAATAAAGTCCTGGCTTCAGTCAAACTTCCTCCAACTAAACTGCGACAAAACTGAAATAATCATCATCGGCCCCAAAACACTCACCAATACCTACAATAACCTCACCCTCACCTTTCACGGCTTTTCAGTCCCTTCTTCCTCCCACCTCCGTAACCTCGGCATTTCTTTTGACCAGACTCTCTCCTATGAACACCACATCAAACACATCACCAAAACCGCCTTCTATCATCTTCGGAACATTGCTCGCCTCCGCCCTTCCCTTTCTCCTCAGTCTGCTGAAACCCTCATCCACGCATTTGTTACCTCCCGTCTCGACTACTGCAATAGTCTGCTCTACGGTTTACCCTCCAGACTCAATAGACTCCAGTACATTCAGAACTCTGCTGCCCGCCTCCTCACCCGCACCTCCTCCTGTGAACACATCACCCCTGTCCTCAAAGATCTCCACTGGCTCCCCATTCCTCAGCGTATCCAATTTAAGCTCCTCACCATTGTGTACAAGTCCCTCCATAACTTGGCCCCCACCTACCTCTCTGAGCTCCTCCACCACCACACCCCCACCCGTGCCCTCAGGTCAGCTGACGCCAACCTCCTGTCTCCCCCCACCAGGACTAAATACAAGACCTGGGGGGACAGGGCCTTCTCCGCTGCTGCCCCCACCCTTTGGAA
Organism: Pangasianodon hypophthalmus; assembly: GCF_027358585.1. Lineage (NCBI taxonomy): Eukaryota > Metazoa > Chordata > Actinopteri > Siluriformes > Pangasiidae > Pangasianodon > Pangasianodon hypophthalmus. The sequence continues at coordinate 19,342,515 of NC_069733.1, read as the reverse complement.
CTCCCTGCCCAAACACATCAGAGACTCATCCACACTCCCCATGTTTAAAAAAGCCCTGAAAACCCATCTCTTTAAAACCACCTTTCATTAACTGTCTTAATTCTTTTGTTGCCCTCGTTTGTCTTTTCATGTAAAGCGTCTTTGAGTATCTTGAAAAGCGCTATACAAGTGTTATGTATTATTATTATTATTATTATTATCATCGTTGTTGTTGTTGTTGTTTTTTCATGTATCTGTTTTTTTTCTCGCTGATCGTTCTCTCTGCTTCAGATCAGATGATGTTGAGATTCTCCTCCAGTTGCTTCTCTTTTTATGGGACTCCAATTTATTTTACTTTTATAGTCCTAATGTTCTAAACAGCCGTTCTCTGTTAAAGAGGCTGATTAATCTCTCTCTCTCCCTCTCTCTCTCTCTCTCTCTCTCTCCCTCTCTCTCTCTGTCTCTCTCTCTCTCTCTCTGTCTCTCTGTCTCTCTCTCTGTCTCTCTCCCTCTCTCTCTCTCTCTCTCTCTCTCTTTCTCTCTGTGTTAATTAGGACTCCTGCGATGATTGGCTGCTCGTTCGTGGTGGATCGGGAGTATTTTGGAGAAATCGGCCTCCTGGATCCAGGCATGGAGGTTTACGGAGGAGAGAATATTGAGCTGGGGATGAGGGTGAGTGGTGTTACTCTCGCTTCCCTTATTAAATTCATATTCTGTTCCTTTTCATGTCATATTTCCGATATAATACACAGGAAGTGTCTTCACCTGTGAAGCTCGCTGGAGATTTCTAGTCAAATATATTCATGTGATTAAAATTCACTCAGAGCAGAGCAGGGGCGTGTTGGCACACATGATCCTCATCGTAATTACAAATCAACACCGCGGCCTCGCTCACATCAAACCGCCATTCGTTTAATCTACAAACACGCAACATCCAGCCAAATATTTAATCACATTCCTGCACTCGTCTTTTTTCTGGGGTTTAAATCTGAGGCTGCCTCGAGGGGAGACACGTTTTCTAAATTCGTACGAGGAAATGTGTGGTGTAGCTCACAGTGTGAGGGAGAAAACGTTCTGCACATGTGGGAGAAATGGAGCATATACCTGAAGGTGATGGATGTGATTGGTGGATGGATGGATGAAAGGATAGAAGGAAGAAGCAAGGATGGATGGACAGAGAAATGAGTAAACGTATGGAGGGATGGATTTATGTGATTAGTGGATTAATCGATGGATGGTTGTGATTGGTAGATGGATGAATGTGAATGGTGGATTTATGGGTGTAAGGACAGAAAGAAGAAGCATGGATGGATGGACGGACAGATAAATGGGTAAAAGTACACATAGATGGATGGGTGAAAGTATAGCAAGAAGAAGCATGAATGGATGGACAGATAAAATGGTAAAACCACATATGGATGTGATTTTTGCATGGAATGAGGGAAGGATGGAAAAGATTAAAGGAAGAACACGGGATGGATATATGGATTTGATGGATGGATGCATGAGTGTGATTGTTATATTGATGGGTGAAAGGATAGAAGGAGGAAGCATGGATGGATGGACAGACAGATAAATGGATAAAAGTATAGATGGATGGATCCACCTATCCAACAAAATAAAATCCATCCATATCAATGAATGTGATTGGTGGATGGATGGATGTGCTAGAAGAATGGATGGATGGATGACAGATAAATGGATTGATGGATGGATGTGATTAGTGTATGGATGGATGGATGGATGGATGTGATTGGTGGATGGATGGATGGATGGATGGATGGATGGATGGAAGTGACTGGTGTATGGATGGATGGATGGATGGATGTGATTGGTGTATGGATGGATGGATGGATGGATGTGATTGGTGTATGGATGGATGGATGGATGTGATTGGTGTATGTATGGATAAATGGATGGATGTGATTGGTGTATGGATGGATGTGATTGGTGTATGGATGGATGGATGGATGGATGGATGTGACTGGTGTATGGATGGATGGATGTGATTGGTGTATGTATGGATGGATGTGACTGGTGTATGGATGGATGGATGGATGGATGGATGTGACTGGTGTATGGATGGATGGATGTGATTGGTGTATGTATGGATGGATGGATTTGATTGGTGTATGTATGGATGGATGTGATTGGTGTATGGATGGATGGATGGATGGATGGATGTGATTGGTGGATGGATGGATGGATGGAAGTGACTGGTGTATGGATGGATGGATGTGATTGGTGTATGGATGGATGGATGTGACTGGTGTATGGATGGATGGATGGATGTGATTGGTGTATGGATGGATGGATGTGATTGGTGTATGGATGGATTGATGGATGGATGTGATTGGTGGATGGATGGATGGATGGATGGAAGTGACTGGTGTATGGATGGATGGATGTGATTGGTGTATGGATGGATGGATGTGACTGGTGTATGGATGGATGGATGGATGTGATTGGTGTATGTATGGATGGATGTGATTGGTGTATGGATGGATGGATGGATGGATGTGATTGGTGGATGGATGGATGGATGGAAGTGACTGGTGTATGGATGGATGGATGTGATCGGTGTATGGATGGATGGATGTGACTGGTGTATGGATGGATGGATGGATGTGATTGGTGTATGGATGGATGGATGGATGTGATTGGTGTATGTATGGATGGATGGATGGATGTGATTGGTGTATGGATGGATGGATGGATGTGATTGGTGTATGGATGGATGGATGGATGGATGTGATTGGTGTATGGATGGATGGATGGATGTGACTGGTGTATGGATGGATGGATGGATGTGATTGGTGTATGTATGGATGGATGGATGGATGTGATTGGTGTATGGATGGATGGATGGATGTGATTGGTGTATGGATGGATTGATGGATGGATGTGATTGGTGTATGGATGGATGGATGGATGTGATTGGTGTATGGATGGATGGATGGATGGATGTGATTGGTGTATGGATGGATGGATGGATGTGATTGGTGTATGGATGGATGGATGGATGGATGTGATTGGTGTATGGATGGATGGATGTGATTGGTGGATGGATGGATGGATGTGATTGGTGTATGGATGGATGGATGTGATTGGTGTATGGATGGATGGATGGATGGATGGATGTGATTGGTGTATGGATGGATGGATGTGATTGGTGTATGGATGGATGGATGTGATTGGTGTATGGATGGATGGATGGATGTGATTGGTGTATGTATGGATGGATGGATGGAAGTGATTGGTGTATGGATGGATGGATGGATGGATGTGATTGGTGTATGGATGGATGGATGGATGGATGTGATTGGTGTATGTATGGATGGATGGATGGATGGATGTGATTGGTGTATGGATGGATGGATGGATGTGATTGGTGTATGGATGGATGGATGGATGTGATTGGTGTATGGATGGATGGATGGATGTGATTGGTGTATGGATGGATGGATGGATGGATGTGATTGGTGTATGGATGGATGGATGGATGTGATTGGTGGATAGATGGATGAAGACACACCCCCTGCTGTAAGACACTCCCACTGGTCTGTGGTTTGCAGATGGGACGCAGCCGGACCTCCATGTGAAAGCCTTAAACGTAGCTGCTCACATTCACTGTTACAGTAACTGACCCTTATTTCCATGAACTCAGCTCCTGGACTGCGCCGCCATCTTGGCATATTCACTCTCTTTTTAAAACAACGGGGCGCCAGTGAGCTGTTTATTAGAGAGAAACGGAGAAACGTACTCGGATGTGATGTGAAACTAGCCATTAAAGCACAGGGTCATAAATAATTCCTCGTATTGAACATGGCGGTGTGTAAAATATGTAGATGTCTCCCAAAATACATTTTATTATCCATCAACACAACAGACCGCAAAACTCATTTTTCTCCAAATTTCATATTGATTACTGCTGCAGGAGTGTAATGAAGGCTGCAGGAGGTGAGTGAGAGACTTGGTTTTAAAAAAATGAGTGCAAATGTAAATTATTAAAAGAGGAACATTAAAATGAGGTGTAGAACACTGCACACTTGCTAGTGTAAAAAGTTTGGGCTTTGAGTACTGAAGGTAACCAGTAAATCAGTAGATCAGTGTATCATTAATATTATATATAAAATATATAATTTTTTTTTTGTTCATATTTACCTCAGTACCTGCTGTGAGAGATTTCACGTTAAAAAACTTTCTCTACAAAACTTTTTATTTATCCTGTTAGAACTTAAAGAAGCATCGTCTCTTTGTAGCTTCATGAAGGTTATGTCTCAATATTTGATCAATTATCTGATTAATAAATATTTAAAATGTGCAGCAGTGTAATTCAGTACTCTACCAATGAGCTTTAAGACAGAGGAGGCCACGCCCACTTCACTCCTCTGTCCTGAAGATTAACTCTGACTGTTACAAAGCAGTGACACTGGAGACTCCTTCCGTAAATGTTTTATAAACATCTCCTTCACCACGTCGATGATTATTTTTTAATCTGTTTATTATTAGTGAAGCGTCTGCTGTACACGTCCCAGCGAATGAGCTGTTACTATAGAAACGATAACATATCAGAACAAGCGCATTAATATAAACCTGCGCTACTGTCAGAGCTGCTGATATAGAAAATTCATCAACACCTTCTGACCAATCAGAATGCAGAGTTCTACAGCGCAGTGATATAGGTGTATTAGTAGGTAATAAGTAGTTCGTTCTCCTTCTTTGCACTATATGAAGGATATGTTTAGGATTGTTTCTCTCAAATCATTCAAACCAGAAGCTGAGCATCAAATAAGAATAACCGCAAATGTGTGGCGCCATTTTTTTCCGCACAAACGCTGAAACATTGTTTGTGAGCTCGGGGAGCGATGTAGCTGCTGAAACAGCATGCGTGTGAAGCTCGAGTGATCAGTCGTGCTGCACTGCTCGCTGTGATTCAGCTCGGTTTCAGCCCACAGTGTTCAGAGAGCAGCACAGTCAAGCCATCAGTCCTGATCCATGTGATATCATACACTCTGTGGATGTAACCTAGTGTGTGTACCTTATTCAGAATGAACACGTACACTGATATGAATAAGAGACGCATTTCTTTTAGAAACCCTGCCAGAAAAGTTCACAGGGCGTCTGGTTGAGACTAGAGATGTGCATCCGGACTGGAGGAAGCAAAAATAAAGGCTTTTACTACATGTGGGCGTGAGCAAGTGGTCAGATACGAAGCTTGTGTTAACGTGAGCATGCAGTGCTGCATAATGTATGTACAGCATTTATTCATTCATCCTTAGTAACTACCTGGTCAGGGTTAATTAGCCTACTAGTCTGTTTATATAATGGGAAATTGAACCAGACAAATTGGTTCGAAAATATTGTGGACAGATTGAAACAACAATAATAACTACGTGAATAAATTTGTTCGAAAATATTGTGGACAGGTTGAAACAACAATAATAACTACGTGAGCGAGATTTAAAAAACAAACAAAAAAAAAACAGTCTGTTTTTTGTTTGTTCTAGATGAGACCAGTTCTGAACTGGAGTGATGTAGCTGAGGTTGAGGAACTGTCACACACCATTCTGATACTGCTGACATTTCTATCTCTACCATCCACTTTAGGCCACGCCCACTTTGCATTTAAACCCAAATACAGCTACAGATGTGGATATTTGGAGCACTGAACAGATAGTGATACAGATTTACACTGGCACTGTGTGTTACACTCTCTAACCCAGTGCTGAGGCGGAATATAACAGAACATACACTTTTGGGTGAAGAACCCAACATGATGAGTTACTTTAACTATCCAAAGACTGGATAGTTAAAGATCATCTTCAAGATTATCTGTGATCCAGAAAGCGGATTTTAATTACATTTTATTTAGAAAATGTATTTTTTCTGGAATGTATTTAATTATTCGCAGTAAATTTATCTACTATAAGGCATGTGTTAATAATCCAGTTTAATATAAATGCAAAAACACAGATTACACAGATTGAGAAATTTATCTTGGGATTTGTTTTTTCAGCCGTTCACTTCACCTCTCGCCTGTCAGTTAAGAATTCTCAGTGGTTTTGTTTCATCCGGTGACGTTGCAGAAGCGAAACTGACCCGGATGCTGGACTGTTATCACGTTCCAGCAGAAGAATCAAAACCAAACACTGGGTTCTAAAGGAATCCCAATGGCTCTAAATGTTATGACTCAACCCACTCAAACCAGCATTTTTATAGTGTATGTTCAGTAAATAAGATCTGAAAGTGTTAAAGTAGTTGTAAATCAGTTAAAAGATAGATTTAAAAGTGTGTTTTACAAATTTGTATTAAATGTAAAATACCATTTGATATTTTAATATCATTTGACTGTTTTGTTTAAACCAGCTCACCTCATCTCACAGCCATTTCCTCAGTCTTAAACTCAGGGCATTCTGCGCAATACATGCTAGAAAATATGCACCATATAAATAACATCTAGTGAGGATGTTCTGGTGTGCTTTTTAAAGCTGACCTTCTTGTCGTAGACGTGAACTCCAGCGCTGGGGATGGAGCCGTGTACTGACGCGGCAGGAAACACTGAAGGTGATGGATGTTAATTGGAAACAAATGACAGACAGAACGTTCACCGGCAGCACGTGTGAAGTTTAATTTGTGTTAACTATCAGAGAGGGAGATTAAAACCTCAACAACATTTGCTCAATTCCGACTGCGTATATTTTAGGCGTCTAAGCAGATGGTACTATAAGTATAATGAATTTGTTCTTTTTTTTTTTAAGGCTGAAATGATGATATGAGCAGAAGAGACCATTAAGGCCTGGAAGCAGATTTGGTGGAATGGTGGAGTATTTGCTTCCCATTATTTAGGCAAACACACAAATTAGCTCTGATGGTGGTGCTATGAAATAGAGGTTCATGTTTTAGCCCTTATCATCATGCTGAAATAGGCGACATATTCCTGGTAATGTAGCATAACATGATATAACTATAAGTAGTATACTTACATTAGTACAACTAGTATACTACTTATAGTTATGCATCTACTAGTATGTCTACTACTCGTATATATATTAGTAAACTATTAGTATAACCGTATATGATTATAACACTAAAGGCACTTTATAAACCACTCGGGATGCAAAGTAGTGCTTGGACCCGATGATCGCTGCTTTATATAATCATGATGATACCACAAATTAACTACGATGATACAGATTTCAATCTACACGACATATAGATTATATATACATGTAGCGATACATCTTTATAGCTCGTTTACAGGGACGTGTACGGCGGACATTCCACATAAATGGATTTAAAAAATTGTTTTCTCTAAGGAGTCATTTATGTACCATTAACATGTATGGAAGGAGTCTCCAGTGTCAGTGCTTTGTTACAGTCAGTGGTAAAGCTGTGACTTTAAGTTTTCAGACGTCTTCAGGACAGAGGAGTTTACGCTTCTTTGCGGTTTCTCAGGAACATGACAAGCTACAGGTGTTTTGTCTTATTAACTTGAAGAGAGAGAAAAAAGAGACGCTGGTGAGGGAACGAGTGTTTATAGCTGCTATAACGTAAGAGACAACAGGAACTCTAGTTACATTTAGTGTAACATTAAATGAACTATAAGCAGATAAAATGTACAACATGTCATTCTTTAATAAATAAAAATTGTAACTGTGGACAAAAATCGCTGTGGTATAAAAGGAATAAAGCACCTGCTGTATTTTACTGTAACAGCAAACACACACACACACACGCAGTGTTTATTACTTATCACATATTTAAATCAGATTGAAATAAGCTCATGAATATTCAAAGTTTTAACCCTTTACTGCATATATTACTGACGATTCCATGTCAAATTCGATTCCAAAGTGAGATTTAAATGTTCCACACTTCGCTGTTTGCACAGATTCAGTTTCAGAGCTAAACTGAAGGAAGGCTGAAGAGGTTTCTGTACAGGGAGGTTATTATCTTCTGTACAGTACAGAATCCTCTCCAAGAGCGTGTGTGTGTGTGTGTGTGTGAGTGTGTGTGTGTGAGTGTGTGTGTACATCACAGCGAAGCCACTTCATTTAGAAAGAACATGACTTTATGAATCGCTTCTTTCATTCTCTGTATGTCTTAGTTAAATTGGATGTTCTTTAGGATTTAAAGATGCACATGAAGCTTAAAGAAAAAAGAAAAACAGATGTTGTATTATTTAACAGCAGCGAAGTACATCACACATTTCCCACTGCCACAAAACTTAGCTATTTATGCATCTTCATAAGTGTTTCTTTTCATTTATTTCTTTTTCATTTAAGTCATTAAGTGTTTAGTGTCTTTTACAGTCAGTAATGCTAACAGATCATGCTTTATTTGCATGATTAATGTTCGTAAACGGTGGTGTACATGTAATACTGTTACATTTATTTTTATAAAAGTGGCCTAAAGTCAAAGTTTATTACACTGTTAATCACAATTACATGACAATTTCAGGGAAAATTTCATAATCGTGACACGCCTCGTCTCAGGGTTTAAAACAGATAAATGAATAAGGATCCATAAAAGAAAATTATTTATGAGTCCTAGCTGACTACATGCTAACTAGCAGGAATTGCTACTATTTTCAATAATAAAGATTCGATTCTTCTTCAACAGTTTCCACATTTCGTCCAACTTTGGTAAGGAAGAGGCGGCTTGTCTGAGATAGAAAATTAAAAGAAGTGCCTAGACAGCATTTAGATGTCAGATATCAAGAAAAGCATCTCAAAACTAACAAGTTTATTACCTCTAGATAGACTGCAGCATGAAAATGTTAACATTTAAATACCTCCAAATAAGCAGATCGTTAAACTCCTTCTGATTACCCACTGAAAAGTTTTTTTTCTACCTCCATTCTGTCCTGCATGTTTGTTTTTTCTCCTCAACTTACAAAGGGAGATAAAAAGAACTTGGCATCACTTTGTGCTTTTCTGAAATATTGGACTTTTTTCACCTTTTGGAAGCTCTGGGGTGAAGAAAAAAACCCGCCGGCGGCGATGGTTTTGATGAGCCGCTTCCTGTAGGACTGCATGTGCAGTGGAGCCTGAGGAACAAACGCCTAGAGTGAAAGCAGCCTTAGTGTTTGATAATAAAATCAAAACCAAAGCTGTTTCGTGGTGTGAATCCAGCTGCTAATTTCTGAACTGTTTGTATGATTACTGAAGAGAAGCACTGGCTCTGTCTCAAATCACACTACGCACTACCTTCTCACACTAAACACTTTACGGAAGCGGAAATGTCGGATCACGTTGCAGCGCTAAACCACGAGACCAGTCTCCGCAGATCCTAAACTTAACCTCATTACCATTGTTGTGTTTTTCCCTCATCAATATTCACACTGTAAAACCAACAGCACGCATTCAGTCAATACCGATGAAGCATGGGTCTCTCACTGGACATATAAATCCATTAGTCATGCTTAATGAAGCAGGAGGTATTTATCCCATCGATCTGTGCGTGTGTTTTTCTCTCTAATCACATCATCACAGGGTCAGAGGGAGTGCTGATAAATTATTCAGCCTCATAAATAACCACATCCTCACACACAGCAGTGGCAATGAATCAGTAATAGATCCAGTGGTCAAAATAAAAGAAGATTTTATACATCTCTGGTGGAAAACTGATTTTCTGCAGCAGATGAAGTAGAAATAAAACTGTATAGAATTCTGTATAAATATAGAAGAGTGCAAATGATCTACAGGTTTACGGAGGGTAGCAGATCTGCCAAAATACGCAAAAAGAGCAGGCCACTGTTTTCCACAATTAAAACAGCACACGAGTCAGTCAACCTGTCAATCTGGAATGACTGACAAGTAGGTGTAAATATTTTACAGTCTCTGATATTAACTGACACCCTGGAAGCTCCGCCCCCTTCCCCCAACCTTACGTTAGTAATCTTTCGTCTTGATTTTCCCGCTCGGAAGGTGTGCCGAAGCGGCGCTCTCGCTTTCTGTCATGAGAAATGAAGAATGTTTTGAGTTCGTTGATGTGAAATAAAAACTATCAGTGCGTTTTCCACACCATTAGACGAGTATATATTGAAAATCAGTTCACCATACTGTCAAAAACAACACACTGTTTTTTTTTTTTTTTTTTTTTTTTTTTTTTTTTTTTTTAAATATTATCTGGTATATTTCCAGTCTTCGGCTGTCTGTTTGGAAGAGTCCGTGCCCACTGTAGCCTCAGATTCCTGTTTCTGATGTGGTCTTCTGCTGTTGAAGCCGATTTGCCTCGTGGTTTGTGCTTTTCTGCTCACCACGGTTGTAAAGAGTGGCGTCTTTAGTATTTGTTGTTCAAGAATAATGTAAAAATGACATTTTAAAAATGATTAACAGAAATTCAATGGAAATGTAACTCAGCAGATCACACAGACTTGATCCACACTTTTAATCAAGTTACTTATTTTCTTTTAGTGAAGTGAATAAGCTTTATGAACTTTACAACAGTGTGGGTAACCACTTAAACCACTGAGTGCACAGTCACTAACACACACACACACACACACACACACACTAATTCACATACCCACAAACTCTCTGTCTCTCTCTGTCTCTGTCTCTGTGGATGTTATTGGCAGACAGTCAACTGCACTTTTGAGTTGATGCACCTTTCATTACATTATATCGATTTTTTTATTTTTCTGTAATTAGATGGAGATTCATTACATTTACTTCACTGTTATTTATTTATGAGTAACTTATAATTCCCACTGAGAGAGAGAGCGAAAGACCATGAAACAGACAGAGAGGAAGAAACAGACAGATGAATGGTGCAGACCTCAATCATGACTCATTCCATACAGAGGTCTTACCGTACCCAGAGACCTGGTTCAGTGTGTGTGTGTGTGTGTGTGTGTGTGTGTGTGTGTGTGTGTAAAACCGTTGTGGATGAAGAGTGATAAAGGGTGATGGATGTAGTTGGTTGGTGTGGTTAGGACCACATCTCTCTCTCTCTCTCTCTCTCTCTCTCTCTCTCTGCGTATTTCTCTCTCTCTCTCTCTCTCTCTCTCTCTCTCTCTCTCTCTCTCTCTGTTTGTCTGTCTCTCTCTCTCTGTGTATTTCTCTCTCTCTCTCTCTCTCTCTCTCTCTCTCTCTGTGTGTTTGTCTGTCTCTCTCTCTGTGTATTTCTCTCTCTCTCTCTCTCTCTCTCTCTCTCTCTCCCTCTCTCTCTGTGTATTTCTCTCTCTCTCTGTTTGTCTGTCTCTCTCTCTGTGTATCTCTCTCTCTCTCTCTCTCTCTCTCTCTCTCTGTGTGTGTTTGTCTGTCTCTCTCTCTGTATTTCTCTCACTCTCTCTCTTCTTTAATACTGGTGGTTGTGGGTTTTATAATTCATATACATCATCAGTTTTAGCAGCTGATCAGTGAAATTGGAGAAAATCCAATTAAATTAACTGCTGTTTAATCTGCAGAGTACATCACATAAAACTGCCTCGTTCAATTAACGCTAAAATAACACACACCCAGAGAAAGAGAGAGAGAGAGATAGATAGATAGAGAAATGGACAGAGAGAGAGAGAGAGAGAGAGAGATGTGGTCAGGGCTCCAGGCAGTGGTTCATGTGTAGCAGGGGGTGGAGGGGTTTCCTGCTTACGTTCCTACCCAGGGACCCCAAATTTACTATTTGGAATTTAGTCCAATGTGCATCCAGTGTCTAATAAACTTCACA
>NC_069733.1:19288363-19325863 GCF_027358585.1 Pangasianodon hypophthalmus | reverse complement strand
TACGTAAACAGTGAGGTGGCATTATGTTAGTCGGTTAATTTAATAATCACAGAACAACGTAAACAAAAATATAAACAAAAATATAAACAAAAATATGACTTTTAGCTACACAAATGATTGACTTGTGTTTGATGACTCCTCGATCAGTGTGAAAGTTTCATCTGTGATACTTGAGGCAACTTTCAAGATAGTTTGGAGAACAGAATTATGGGATTGTCTACATCAAGTGTGTGTGTGTGTGTGTGTGTGTGTGTGTGTGCAGGTGAGGAACAGTAAAGCGAGTGGTTATTGCCTGGATCAAGGCTCAGAGGATGATAACAGAGCAATACTTTACCCCTGTCACGGCATGTCATCTCAGGTAAGAATCCTGCACTCTGATTGGTCAGAAAGTGTTGATTAGTTTTCTATAACAGCAGCTCTAACAATAGCGCAGGTTTATATTAACGCGCACGTTCTGATACGTTATCGTTTCTATAGCAACAGCTCGTTCTCAGGGACGTGTACGACGGACGCTCCGCTGATAAACAGATTGAAAATGTGTGTGAAGTTTTCTCCAGTGTAAGGAGAAATGTGTTTATGTAACATTTCCGGAAGGAGTCTCCAGTGTCAGCACTTTGTAACAGACAGAGGTAACTTTAAATTCTGCGACGTCTTCAGGACAGAGGAGTTTACGCTGTGTGTTTACGCTGTTTCAGGCTGATGTATCGTCACAGTGATGTATCGACACTCCTCTAACAGAGACTCAGAGACTCAGGGCTGAGTGTGTTACTGTAAAAGAGACGACCTCAGTGTGTTTATCACTCCACTGCACACGAGCTGGAGTCGCCCTCGCACCATCCGTTTCCTCTTTACTGTGCTGTTACACTGCTGCTGCTGCTGCTGCTTCATTAGAGACACGACTCACTGAGCACACACACACACACACACACACACAAATATCTCTCTAGTCATCTTTCTGTCTCACTATGTCCTTCTCTCTTTCTGTCTGTCAGTTTGTCTCTCTTGTTCTGTCTGTCTCTCTTTGTTTCTCTGTCTGTCTATTTCTCTCTTTCCTTCTGTTTTTCTCTCTTTCCTTCTTCCTCTCTGTCTCTCTTTCACGCTGTCTCTCTCTTTGTCTTTTTCTTTTTGTCTTTCTCTGCGTCTCTGTCTTTCTCGATCTCTGTTTGTCTCTTTCTCTCTTTCTGTCTCAGTCTTTCAGTCTGTCTCTCCCTCTGCCTCTCAATTCGTTTGTCTCTCTTGTTCTCTGTCTGTCTCTGTGTCTGTCTTTCTATCTGTCTGTGTTCCTGTCTATCTCTCTTTGTTTCTCTGTCTGTCTGTTTCTCTCTTTCCTTCTGTTTGTCTCTGTTTTTCTCTCTTTCCTTCTTCCTCTCTGTCTCTCTTTCACGCTGTCTCTCTCTCTCTCTGTCTTTTTCTTTCTGCCTTATTCTGCATCCCTGTCTTTCTCAATCTGTTTGTCTCTTTCTCTCTTTCTTTCTCTTTCTGTCTCAGTCTTTCAGTCTGTCTCTCCCTCTGCCTGTCAGTTTGTTTCTCTCTCATGGTCTGCCTCTCTCTCTCTCTCTCTCTCTCTCTCTCTCAGTAATGGAAGTGTGTAATCCTACCCTGGGGGAAATACTCCAGCTAAAGTGTATTCCCTTTGTATCAGCACATTACATTACAATAATGACCTGTGTTACACGATACAGCGTCATTTCATTTCTCTCTCTCTCTCTCTCTCTCTCTCTCTCTCTCTCGCCGTACAGGCGGGTAAGAAATTAAAGAAAAAAAGCTGAATAAATGAGAGGAGAAGCAGATGGCATTAACATCCTCCATCCTCTGTGGTGTGTATACAGTGTGTACAAACAGGCGCTTTAAAAAAAAAATGAAAGGGAAAAAAAACTACATAAATTTTGTTGGTAAGTTCCTACGGTGCGTGCGGTGCGATGTTTCTTCAGTTCCCCAGTCACAACTTTAGTTCCTACCCGCGATCAGTTCCCACAAAACTTGATAAAAAACTTCTAATCGTAGTTTCATCTTATGCTGTCATATACGAGCTCTCGTTAAACAACTATAGAGTCAGCTGCTAGGGGGAGAAACAGGATTAACCAATCAGGATCAAGCATTTTTTTCCCATTTCTGGAGTATATCGAGGTGATTTTTGGCCTGTTATTTTGTCCCAGTCTAGTTTTATCCTGGCTTCCTTGGACTTTTCTTTTTAATCACTTTGACATTCTGTATTATTTAAAGTATTATTTCTAAAGTAAGAGCAATGCTGTGCACCTTACCCTACACATATGTTCACACTAATAAATGACAGTACGACCAGCAGTTGTTCATCTTCTATGTACGTACGTAAATATGAGATGGGAGGAAAATTTATATTTCAATGCTTTTGCGTTCCCCCAAGAAACTTTGCGTTTGCTCGCAAATCTTTTACGTTCCCCCAAGAATCTTTTCTCAATTCTATGCAAATTAGTTATGACTAGGTGAAGCAACAAATCCGAACGATCGCCTCGATTGATCACTCAGACCAATCCTACGGTGTGTGTGGTCTGATGTTTCTTCATATCCCTGCTCACAACTTCAGTTCCTACCTGCAGTTAGGTCCTATTTACTGTTTGATGCACAAAAATGGAAGAAAAAGGTATAACCATGGTTTCATCTTATCCCGCCATATACGACCTCTCATTGAATGCATATAGAAACATTCCAAAGAAAAATAAAGCTTGGAAGGAAGTAGCAGAGATCGTTGGTGCCTCTGGTAAGTGTATGTAGCTAGTACAGTTAGCTCGCTTTGCTAATCTAATCTAATCTGTAAAAATGAAGCAAATACGAAGTCGAGCACGTAACACAACCACGTGTAATGACCTTGTTTTATTAGTTATTCAGGGTGTGTTCTATATCACTGATGCTTGTTATCGGTAGTGAAATCATTTTAAATCGGTATTCCGTATCAGGTTAATGTTAAGTAGGAGTGTAATAAGTGGAGATTATGTGGAGGTCATGATAAACCATTAGCAGATACAGTTATCCCCTCTATACCTTCAATACACCCAATACTCTCCCATTGTCATAATGACATCTCGTCACTAAACACATGACAGTGACCGCTGAACCCGTCACTCTTCCTCTTTAACCTGAGCACGTGCTAGCAGATGGATTTCAGAGCTAATCGATTCCCCACAGCCGCTTTTTGTTTCAGCGTTTACGTCGATTTGCTTTGAGTGATTGTTTCTTTCTGTACAGAGCACAATAGGATGAGCTACATTTCCCACGGTGTGCCACCTGATCTCAGCGTCCGAAGTGCAATATTGTCTTTCAGCTGAATTATTGAGCACGGTACAGTGGCTTTACAGTAATGGACTCGCTGTACTCGGTGATATTAGATGTGGAAATGTGGAAGAGAGAAGCATTGCAGTGAGGAAGCCTGGAACAATAATATATAAATAGAAAATTAGAGATATTACAGCAGCTTTATCTCGGTTATCATGTTTCTCTTGTACAGTACAGGATTATGTCGTATTAGACAGTATTTGCGCTTGTGGGAAAAAAAAAAATCTCCAGCTGTCATGCTGTAGTGGTGCTGATTATCTTATAAAACACACTTTTCCATAACTAGGCTAAAGTTAGCTAACTGGTTTAACTGACTAGCCAACCCAAGGGTGGACAAATCATAAATCCATTAGCATTATCAAACAAGTCAAAGTTCCAACTGCTTCCCCATTCTCATAAGTCCAATTAATGTGGCTCAGAAGAGGAAACCAGCATGGTTTAACTCAAAAATAATGCAAGCTCCCCTGATAATGTCTCTGATGATGACGCATTGTGTTTGCGCCATCGACCAAAAGGATAATAGTCTTTGCTTAACAGCTATGAGACGTTATTCGAGTCTGGCTAGCATCTTCATTTTCACTCAGCTCTGTGTTATGCTAGCATTAGAGTTACAGAACATTTTTTATATTTTGCTTAGTTTTGTCACTGTTTCCACATCCATTCCTGTTCCTGATTCTGAAAAGATCATCTAGTATCTGTTCAAGCTAATTAATGATGCCTAGTAATAGAAATAAAAAGTTCGTACCAACAGCCAGACACATGCGTAGCAGGTGGTGCGATTCAGAAACGAGTAGCACAAGCTACTAAATCAGCATGGTGATAGCACAAGCTACTAAATCATCATTATTCATTATCAGAGCAGGGGTCAGAACACAGGCAGACAACATTAAACTACAGCAATCCATAATCATAAAACGGGAAAACAGGAGAGGGACTAAATCAGGAAGTTCACAGAACTAGAACACAAGAAATTTGAAAAACAGGAAAATAAAGCTCGGGCTTAATAACAAGATTTTACAATAAGACTTCACAACTTCACAGAGGCGTTTAGAGCAGTAAATAGCGTAGTGGTAGAGGCGGTTAGAGCGGTAAATAGCGTAATGGTAGAGGTGAGTAGAGCGGTAAATAGTGTAATGGTAGAGGCGGTTAGAGCAGTAAATAGCGTAATGGTAGAGGCGGATAGAGCGGTAAATAGTGTAATGGTAGAGGTGGTTAGAGCGGTAAATAGCGTAATGGTAGAGGCGGTTAGAGCAGTAAATAGCGTAATGGTAGAGGCGGATAGAGCGGTAAATAGCGTAATGGTAGAGGTGGTTAGAGAGGTAAATAGTGTAATGGTAGAGGCGGGTAGAGGTAAATAGCGTAATGGTAGAGGCGGGTAGAGAGGTAAATAGTGTAATGGTAGAGGCGGGTAGAGCGGTAAATAGCGTAATGGTAGAGGCGGTTAGAGCAGTAAATAGCGTAATGGTAGAGGCGGGTAGAGCGGTAAATGGCGTAATGGTAGAGGTGAGTAGAGAGGTAAATAGCGTAATGGTAGAGGCGGATAGAGCGGTAAATAGCGTAATGGTAGAGGCGGGTAGAGAGGTAAATAGTGTAATGGTAGAGGCGGGTAGAGCGGTAAATAGCGTAATGGTAGAGGCGGGTAGAGCGGTAAATAGCGTAATGGTAGAGGCGGTTAGAGCGGTAAATAGTGTAATGGTAGAGGTGAGTAGAGAGGTAAATAGTGTAATGGTAGAGGCGGGTAGAGCGGTAAATAGCGTAATGGTAGAGGCGGGTAGAGCGGTAAATAGCGTAATGGTAGAGGCGGGTAGAGCGGTAAATGGCGTAATGGTAGAGGTGAGTAGAGAGGTAAATAGTGTAATGGTAGAGGTGGGTAGAGCGGTAAATGGCGTAGCGGTAGAGGTGGGTAGAGCGGTAAATGGCGTAGCGGTAGAGGTGGGTAGAGCAGTAAATGGCGTAGCGGTAGAGGCGGGTAGAGCGGTAAATAGCGTAATGGTAGAGGTGGGTAGAGCGGTAAATAGCGTAATGGTAGAGGTGGTTAGAGCAATAAATAGCGTAATGGTAGAGGCGGTTAGAGCGGTAAATGGCGTAGCGGTAGAGGCGGGTAGAGCGGTAAATGGCGTAATGGTAGAGGTGGGTAGAGCGGTAAATAGCGTAATGGTAGAGGTGGTTAGAGCGGTAAATAGCGTAATGGTAGAGGTGAGTAGAGAGGTAAATGGCGTAATGGTAGAGGTGGTTAGAGCAGTAAATAGCGTAATGGTAGAGGTGAGTAGAGAGGTAAATAGCGTAATGGTAGAGGTGGTTAGAGCAGTAAATAGCGTAATGGTAGAGGTGAGTAGAGAGGTAAATGGCGTAATGGTAGAGGCGGTTAGAGCGGTAAATGGCGTAGCGGTAGAGGCGGGTAGAGCGGTAAATGGCGTAATGGTAGAGGCGGTTAGAGCGGTAAATAGCGTAATGGTAGAGGCGGTTAGAGCGGTAAATAGCGTAATGGTAGAGGTGGGTAGAGCGGTAAATAGCGTAATGGTAGAGGTGAGTAGAGAGGTAAATAGTGTAATGGTGGAGGCGGGTAGAGCGGTAAATAGTGTAATGGTAGAGGCGGGTAGAGCGGTAAATAGCGTAATGGTAGAGGCGGGTAGAGCGGTAAATAGTGTAATGGTAGAGGCGGTTAGAGAGGTAAATAGTGTAATGGTAGAGGTGAGTAGAGAGGTAAATAGTGTAATGGTAGAGGCGGGTAGAGCGGTAAATAGTGTAATGGTAGAGGCGGTTAGAGCGGTAAATAGTGTAATGGTAGAGGCGGTTAGAGAGGTAAATAGTGTAATGGTAGAGGTGAGTAGAGAGGTAAATAGTGTAATGGTAGAGGCGGGTAGAGCGGTAAATAGCGTAATGGTAGAGGCGGGTAGAGCGGTAAATAGTGTAATGGTAGAGGCGGGTAGAGCGGTAAATAGTGTAATGGTAGAGGCGGTTAGAGAGGTAAATAGTGTAATGGTAGAGGCGGGTAGAGCGGTAAATAGTGTAATGGTAGAGGCGGTTAGAGCGGTAAATAGTGTAATGGTAGAGGCGGTTAGAGAGGTAAATAGTGTAATGGTAGAGGTGAGTAGAGAGGTAAATAGTGTAATGGTGGAGGCGGGTAGAGCGGTAAATAGTGTAATGGTAGAGGCGGGTAGAGCGGTAAATAGCGTAATGGTAGAGGCGGGTAGAGCGGTAAATAGCGTAATGGTAGAGGCGGTTAGAGCGGTAAATGGCGTAATGGTAGAGGCGGTTAGAGAGGTAAATAGTGTAATGGTAGAGGTGAGTAGAGAGGTAAATAGTGTAATGGTAGAGGCGGGTAGAGCGGTAAATAGCGTAATGGTAGAGGTGAGTAGAGAGGTAAATAGTGTAATGGTAGAGGCGGATAGAGCGGTAAATGGCGTAGTGGTAGAGGCGGGTAGAGCGGTAAATGGCGTAGCGGTAGAGGCGGATAGAGCGGTAAATGGCGTAGTGGTAGAGGTGGTTAGAGCGGTAAATGGCGTAATGGTAGAGGTGGTTAGAGCGGTAAATGGCGTAGTGGTAGAGGTGGGTAGAGCAGTAAATGGCGTAGCGGTAGAGGCGGGTAGAGCGGTAAATAGCGTAGTGGTTGAGGTGGTTAGAGCAGTAAATGGCGTAGCGGTAGAGGCGGGTAGAGCAGTAAATGGCGTAGCGGTAGAGGTGGGTAGAGCGGTCAATGGCGTAGCGGTAGAGGTGGGTAGAGCGGTAAATGGCTTAGCGGTAGAGGCGGGTAGAGCGGTAAATGGCGTAGCGGTAGAGGTGGTTAGAGCGGTAAATGGCGTAGCGGTAGAGGTGGGTAGAGCGGTAAATGGCGTAGCGGTAGAGGCGGTTAGAGCGGTAAATAGCGTAGTGGTTGAGGTGGTTAGAGCAGTAAATGGCGTAGCGGTAGAGGCGGGTAGAGCGGTAAATGGCGTAGTGGTTGAGGTGGTTAGAGCAGTAAATGGCGTAGCGGTAGAGGCGGTTAGAGCGGTAAATAGCGTAGTGGTTGAGGTGGTTAGAGCAGTAAATGGCGTAGCGGTAGAGGCGGTTAGAGCGGTAAATGGCGTAGCGGTAGAGGTGGTTAGAGCAGTAAATGGCGTAGCGGTAGAGGCGGTTAGAGCGGTAAATAGCGTAGTGGTTGAGGTGTTTAGAGCAGTAAATGGCGTAACGGTAGAGGCAGTTAGAGCGGTAAATGGCGTAGCGGTAGAGGTGGTTAGAGCGGTAAATGGCGTAATGGTAGAGGTGGGTAGAGCAGTAAATGGCATAGCGGTAGAGGTGGGTAGAGCGGTAAATAGCGTAGTGGTAGAGGTGGTTAGAGCAGTAAATGGCATAGCGGTAGAGGTGGGTAGAGCGGTAAATGGCGTAGCGGTAGATGTGGGTAGAGCAGTAAATGGCGTAGCGGTAGAGGTGGTTAGAGCAGTAAATGGCATAGCGGTAGAGGTGGGTAGAGCGGTAAATAGCGTAGTGGTAGAGGTGGACTTGGTTAAATGACACTGACTCAGGTTAGCGATTTATCCAGCCCTGCAGCCACAGCTAATGGTACTTAACAAATAAGTTGATTTGAGTCAACAAGCTGAATGTAACACTTAGCATATAAGTTATGTGCTGTCTGTGCAACACATGTTCCTATCACCATGGAAACATTTACCTCACAACATGCTGCAGTGGGTTTTTATGATGATCCACTACTGAGGAAATGTGGATACATCCATGTTGATTGTTTTCTCTTGCTCCGATTGGCCAGATGATATTCAGAAAAGTCACATTCCGATGCTTTGCATTGTGAAACCTTTCAGATTCTTTACGTACTTCTCAGGATAACGGCGTCCACTAGACGGTTGTTAATGTGATGGATGTTGTGTCTTTTCTGCTGTTTTGATGATGAGAATCAATATGTGCAGCCACTAATTGCCTCCTTGGGGATGAATAAAAGTTTATTTAATTCAGTAATGAATCTGAAGAGCTCAGAGCATTGTGGCTTCATGAGCTTCACAGTGGAACGCTGTTTTTTTCTGAATCGGTTGTTGGTAATAGGAATCACCTCTGATCAAATCATCTTTTTCTTTTTTTTGTTGTTTTTTTTTTTACTTTTTCTAACCAACAGGAAGTTCATATATTTGGTTTTCTCTGATTTGCTCTTTCAGTTAGCTCGGTACTCTACAGAGGGACTGTTGCAGTTAGGACCCCTGGGCTCTACCACATTTTTACCAGACACTAAATGTCTGATTGACGATGGGCGGGGTCGAACGCCGAGCCTAAAGAAATGTGACGCAGTGTCACGATCCTCACAGAGACTTTGGGATTTCACACAGGTACAGTGAATTATTTACTGTATCACCAGTCCTTAATGTCAGTACTTTTCATTAATACGTGATGAGTATAACAATATTTAGTAGAGCCATATTTATGAAGAACTGCATGTTAAAATATTATGTTTATTCAGCATTTACAAAGTAACAAAGAAAAATACTTTAACGAGGAGCAAAATTTAAACAATTACATTAGATTTGAATATCCAGGACAGCTGACGATATCGACCTTATTAAAACCAGTGTACCATGATATTAACATATTGTGATATCAGGATATATTCATATCACCCAGTCTTATGTACTACCAGAAGAGGAAACAGAGACAGAAACACAGACAGACAGAAACACAGACAGACAGAAACACAGACAGGAAGAAACGCAGACAGAAACACGGACAGGAAGAAATGCAGACAGACCAAGTTGCGGACAGACAGAGACACAGACAGAAAGACAGAAAGTCAGACAGAGATGCAGACAGAAATACAGAGAGACAGACAGAAATATGGAGAGACAGAAATGCAGACAGAAATATAGAGAGACAGACAGAAATACAGAGAGACAGACAGAAATGCAGACACACAGATAGAGATGCAGACAGACGGAAAACACAGATAGACGGGGAAGCAGTCAGACAGACATCGATAAGCAGACAGAGATGCAGACAGACCAAGTTTCAGACAGACAGACAGAGACACAGGCAGAAAGACAGACAGACAGAGAGACAGGCAGAAAGACAGACAGACAGAGAGACAGACAGAGAGACAGACAGACAGAGACACAGACAGAGAGACAGACAGAAAGACAGACAGACAGAGAGACAGACAGACAGAGACACAGGCAGAATGACAGACAGACAGAAACACATGCAGGAACACAGACAGAATAATAGATAGAATGATAAGAAACGGATCAAACAGAACACAGATAACTGTTTTGACACTGTTTACGTTTATCGGTTTTTCAGAACGGTCCGATCATAAACAGAGACACTGGCCGCTGTCTGGAAGTGGAGATGTCTAAGGAAGCGAGTTTTGGGCTGCGGTTGGTTATGCAGCGCTGCTCGGGACAGAAGTGGATGATTCGGAACTGGATTAAACACCCCAGACACTGAGGGAGCTGATGAACACACTGCCTCCTCTCTGTCTGCGTGACGGACTGACGCCTCAGCGGTCGGCCTGGGCACGGCGGTGTGTGTGTGTGTGAGAGCGTGCTCGGCCCGGACGCCGCATCAGGCTGAGACGCTTTCTCATCTCGTCAAGACGAGACGGCAAAGACGTAAAAACAATCATATTTAGGAGTTAATTGTTGAAGAGGAAGCTCTGGAGGAATGCACATGGTTTGCACAGTCAGCGTTTCCAAACAGACTGCTGCTGGAGTTAATGATAAATTAACTACTGTTATAGACTTACAGACTCAAACACAACATTCTAAAATTACAAATACGCAAAACTCGTCAACGCTTTTCAAACCGCTCCAGTTCTGCTCTCGACTTCTCCCTCCATCTTCCCTCGGGTGAATCCTTCAGTCCCGTCTCATGCCATGATCAGCTGTTCGGCGAGGGGTCAAGTCACGTCACTGTTTAATCCCAACACCAGCTAACACACACTCTAACTAGCTAACACACATGCTAACTAGCTAACACACACACACATAAAACACAAAGCACACGTACTAACATGTACTAACACTGTGTAACCCTGCGTTCACACTAGCAAGCGACAAAGCACCAGGTTCATGTTTCGTGTAAGTGCGAAAAGCAACGTTTTAATTTACGATTAGTCACGAATCGAATGATCCGATTTCTTCCTAAATGTCTACTCTTTACACTTTAGTTCGTATCGGAGCGTACTGTATCTGTAAAGCTGCTTTGTGAGAATATAAATAAAATCGAATATAATTGAATCAAATCAGCGCTTAAGTCCCATTTGACCGCATTCGTCACTCAGAAACAGATGAAAAGTCAGAGTCGTATATTTTCCTGGGTTTATTTGTGATATCAGTGACGTTGATGCTGATGTTTATGAACTTATTGTTACAGTGTGTTTCCTGCTATTTCATACCTAAAAACACGACAAGCCACGCCCACAATAAGTGCTGCGTAGCCTAGCTGACTAATAGAGTCGCAATTCTACAGTCAAATGCACGTCGTGTAAGTCTGCGCTGGGGAAAGTCTTTTTCTTTCTTTTTGTTTTGTTTTAACTGAAGGTTAAAGGTCACTTTCGTATCACTTCGCAAGACTGTTGCTGCGTCTCAATTCGCCTTCTATCCGTCCTAAATAGTGTCCGAGGTTAGAATTATCGTGTCCCAAAATCGCAGTATGTTAAAATGAGTGTGGATCCGTGGACACTTTTTCAGCTTTTTTTTTACCCACAATTCCTTTGCACGAAGGAGGAGGAGGAGTTTTGTGACGGATCGCGTCACCGGATTCAAGGACGTGTTTTAGAGAGGTGTAAATGAAATGTGGAAAAAGAAATCACAGGAATGGTAAATTAAATGATACAGTATAAACGATATCAGGAATAATGAATGAAGAAAAGCTGAAATGCGACGAGGAGTTTGTTTACGGCGACGGCGTGCGTAACCTAGGCAACAACGTTCCTGACGTGTTAGTTAGTACGTCCCAGTACTCGCATTTTGCTCTTTTGCTACACACTCAGAAGTATGTACTTTTTCTTTTTCTTCACAGAAAGGAGTAAATAGTTCTAGTGCGCAGTATAAGTAGGCGAACTGAGACGCAGGAAGTGGTTTTAAACGTAATCAGCACAGACAGGTGTCAGGTGTGTCACGCTAATAATCTCTTCCTCAAACACTCCTGCTGCAGACTCCTGCTAATGTCATCCAGCTACAATCAGCATTTAACTGCACGAATAAAACAACCTAAAAGAATAAAGCTATCCTTAATCAGTGTTTGCTTTAACTATGGAAAAGATGAAAGTTTTTATTACTGTTAACTCCAAACCCACAAGCGACAAACTGTCGTCAGTATGAGCTAGCATGAACGCAGGGTAACACTACAGCATCAAGGGTCTTTCACACAGATATGAAAGATCTGGTCCACCTGAGGTCAAGGCTGAGAAAGCCCAAAAACACATTAACACTATAACACTAGCATACATTAAAAACACTCTAACACACACACACTGCATCACTGTTAGAGCAAACAGAGTGTAAACAGCTTCATCATTATCACCAGCTGAACCCACATATGTGAAAACCTGCTGCGATTTGTTTTTACACCTCCAATCCTTTTAACTCTGACGAGGAGCAGGAATAAAACTCGACTGTAACACGGCCAAGTCTGAAACGTTTTACACCTGGCATCAACACTGGCATTCGTTTTGCTTCCTGCTAACACTATGCTTAATGAAACAGTGTTAATTTAGGGCTTTTAAGTGTCATATATCAGAGATTTCTCATTTTAATTACACATTCATCAGCAAAATTCTTACACAATGGGTTGTGTTTATATTTACAGTCGGGCCTTTAGATATATTTTATACATCGGTTTAGATGATGGTCAAAGAGTGTGTATGTTCATGCACTTCTCATTCATTCATTCATTCATTCATTCATTCATTCTTTCATCTCTTACCCCAAAATGTAGTTGATCAGCTGAGACATGTTCTATTTGCTTCTTTAGTTTTGCTCTGCAGCTCTGTGACTTAGCTATGCAGTATGCACAATGATAAATTGGACACTCACATGTATTATTTGTTAGCTACTTTACCCTTATAGCTCTAGCGCAAGCCACGAAGCTGACATGTTTTATCCGATCAGCTACATTTGTGGTACAGATGGACATTGTACCTGTTTTGTTTCAGGCCAAGTTATTCTTCTAAATGTTTGTATCGTTTCATCATATAAATCCTTTCATCATATTGAGGTATTGGGTAATGTTTAAGAAAACGCCTTTTCGTAGTGACATCGCATTTACATTTACGACGTCCTTCTTAAGTGACCGTGACGGAATGACGGCTGAGACGGATGCAGATGCAGGGAAGAGTTTAAAGTTAAGATAGTTAAGAGTTTTATGTAATGAGCAGGCGGACAAATCCAAAACGTGAATCAAAATAAATAAAAGAAACGATACACAGGCAGAGGTCAGGCGATGATCAAACGACAATATCAGGGATAATCCAATCACACGAACGAGGAAACGAAACTAGATCACGACCCGGAGTATCGTAACACAACGGAAAGCCTCGTTACGATCAGACAGGCGAACGCCGTGCAATACTTCTCCTGGAACAGAGAAACTCGAGGATTTAAATGCACAAAGAACTCAAGTGACTGAAAACAAGTCAACACGAAGGAGACAACCAGTGACAGGAGACAAGACATGAATAAATAAAAAAACACTCGTGGCAACGTAAACAAACGCATGACAAGACGGAAGAGTGCGCCGTAGCGCTGCGGGTCGCTATGCGCTCGGCGTAACAGTCACAAGAAATCAGTCAGCTGCTGATTGATGTATCAGTCTCCTACTGTTAAAGCTTGTTTATCTGACCTGAGCCATCATCATCCACCACATCAGCAGAAAATATACATTAAATCACAAATATTCTAAAGTAAACGCAGCTTCAACCACTAAACAAAATGCAAGGCATAACACCAGCATGTCGACACCATCATCGCCACGCAAGCGTTAATGCGAAGACGTAATGTTTTATTCGAGGTGCAGGTTCATACCGGTTTATTTCCCTTTCTATACTGTGAACTCAAAACCACTTCAAATCACTTTCTTAATTTGTTATTCCTTACGCGTCCTGCTTTATGTGTTCACCCCGTCATGAGTTGGTCCACCCTCTTTATTTGTGTTATCACACAACTGCAATAAGCGTGTGGGTGTGTGACGGGGTGGACATGTTGCGTGGTTTATTCCCGGAGTTTTGATCGGGCCGTAATTATTAGACGGAAAGGAAAGTAAAACAGCAGTATATTAGTGTATCGCGATGACCGGAAGGTAGTTTAAGGTGATTATTATGTAATAAGTTAAAAATTATACACTCATTTACTACCTTGAAGTGATAAATCTGTGCTAAAACATTTACACCGTTGTTCAGCTGCACTCTTTTCAATCTCAGAATAAACCCAATAATAACAAGGTCATCGCTTCATAAAGAGACAGCGTTCATTTCACACACATTTCACTCCGCAATAGATTTTACTGAATGCGGAAGAATTCACAGGTTCAAGCGTTAACGGGTTTAAGGTTTTATTTTTTACCAAAATGTTTTGACCTTGTGAACAGATTTAAGACTGTGATCATTACAATAAAGGAATTTGATCTTGTAAAATATTTTGAGGTTGTTAATAGAATTTGAACTTGTAAAGAGATATTCACAACAAATATTTAAGCTTGTAAAAAGTTTTTTTTAATGTTGGAAAGAGATTTAGAACTTGTAAGACGAAAAAAAAAAAAAAGATCTTGGGCTTGTAAAATGATGACAAATGTATTAAAAGCTGCGGTTGTTTTCAAACTGCTGCGTAAATGTAATTTGTTTCGTAGATGAACATCAGTGAAGAGGTGATTGGTAGAACTCTGATCGTGCACACATCTCTGCTTCTGCTTCTTGTTTGCTTGCAATTATGGATTTATGTCCCAATGAGAAGGCCATGCTAACACTGTCCAATCAGGAGATGACCCTGAATATCCAGAGAGGTGTGACTTGTGGATGAAAATCCTTCTCTTTCATGGTGAGTCCCTGCAGAGAACCAGGTCAGTTTCAATACTAATGTAACTACCACTTTCACAGCTGGTTATCCATGTAACAAAGTTAGCTACGGTGAAATCTGTAGAATATTATAAACCTGTTTAGACCTTTCGAGTTCCAGGATACATCGGCAGGACCTAATTGACCCTGTTCCTCACAACGTAGGTGTTATCTACGTGTGGTTCCTCACACGGGGCACCAGTAGAGTAGGTCCTGTTCCTCACACGGGGCACTAGCAACATACGTGCTGTTCCTCACACCAGTAATGGAGGTGCTGTTCCTCACGCGGAGGACTAGGACTGTTCCTCACACCAGTAATGGAGGTGCTGTTCCTCACACCAGTAATGGAGGTGCTGTTCCTCACACCAGTAATGGAGGTGCTGTTCTTCACACCAGTAATGGAGGTGCTGTTCCTCACACCAGTAATGGAGGTGCTGTTCTTCACACCAGTAATGGAGGTGCTGTTCTTCACACCAGTAATGGAGGTGCTGTTCCTCACACCAGTAATGGAGGTGCTGTTCCTCACACCAGTGATGGAGGTGCTGTTCCTCACACCAGTAATGGAGGTGCTGTTCCTCACACCAGTGATGGAGGTGCTGTTCTTCACACCAGTAATGGAGGTGCTGTTCTTTATACAGTGCACCTATGAGGAAATGATGCTCTATAATATTTATGCATATTAATAATTTCATTTAAGAACTAGATACAAACAATTTGTGTCATTTGTGTTCTGTATATAAACAAGCTGTGTGCAAGCCTGCTCTGCTGTGTGTGTGTGTGTGTGTGTGTGTGTGTGTGTGTGTGTGTGTGTGTGCGGATCTGTGTAAGAACATTTTTGACTGAGAATGTCATGCTGCCACTGCCGTAAAAGGGCCACTGGGAATTATGCAAATTAGTTCTGCCAATGTCATCCAATCAGTTAAGGTTCTTTCTGCATCATGAGAAGTGACAGTTGTAACGGCTGCGTCTCGAAGCACCAAGCGAAATAAAACAGCGATGACTTTGATGTGAAGAGGGGAAATTATGTTTCTCACTTTATCCTTTCCAGTACTGCTCTTTCCTGACATTTTTACTTCTATAAACGTTGCACAAATCCATATCTGCTTGTCAGGAGTCTAACACAAACATTAGACTCCTGTCAGGTTAATGGGTCATTCTGGGAGAATTAAATATCCACAATGTCCCTTTAAGTCCAAATTTACCACAGGCAGGACCACAGATACGTAGATCCCGGCGGACTGGATCCCAGCAGTGTTGCAGAAGAAGATCCACTTTCCTGAGACACAGTGTTCTGGAAATAGAGTGACTTTGTTTACTTTGTGTTATTGAGCACACCCTGTGATGCAGTACCGGCTCACGAGAGCTTCTATCACATCCCAGCATTAATCAGGTAGCACTCAGAATTTCACCTTCACCTTTTTTTGCTCATCTTCATTAAGAAGTCACTGTTAAACAATACGTACGATTGTGTTATGAATAATAAACTGGTCCAAATCGGAGTGTAAGTGATGCTGATTAAAAGACTGTCATGTAGAACAGCTTAAAAAATACAGATTCTAGATCCTGGATTCTGATTGGTCAGAAAATGTTGATTAATTTTCTATAACAGCAGCTCTGAAGGTAGTGCAGATTTCTATTAATGCGCTCGTTCTGATATGTTATCGTTTCTGTAGTAACAGCTCGCTCACGGGGCGCGTATGAAGGATGTTCTACATAAACATTAAAAAATGTGTTACTTAACAAAGAAAATGTAAAATCATTGATATGCAGGAAACTTCTTCAGAGAAACTTCTTCAGGAAACTTCTTCAGAAATTTAGGATTGAATTCAGTGGCTCTCGTGGGATTTGAACACACAACCATCTGGTGTTACAGCACCATAACATCTGCACTACTGATTCGTGCTGTTTTTGGTGCAAGAATACAAAACCTGTTCTTTCTCAAGCCAGGAGGATGGAGGTGTTGTCTGGATTCTGATAGGAGCTTATTATTAGGAGCGTAATAAATAATAAAAGGGCGAGTAGAAGATTAATCGCAGAGCATTGATAAATCATTAAAACCGCAGGTGTAGAACAAAATGACCTGCGCTGAGGTCATTGATTACTCCAGCTGCTCGATAGAGTTTTTATCTTCTAATGCAGTTTGTGCGATTGTGATTAATAGTTTCATCGTATAGAATCTGAAACAGCGAGAGACTCAGTAAACAAACTGCAGTGTAGTCGACTACATCATGCTAACAGCTGTTAAAGCGCCACTTTAGCCTTTCACGACTTTGAACACATTCTTATCATCATTTAATTTACATTTTCTAAGAAGAACATGTTTATAATGACCTATAAACACATAACATGGTATAATGCTTTCATAAGGGTTTATACACATAACTTAGCAGCTTCTCTGGGAACTTTTTTCAGTCCTACAGGAACTCAGGGAGTTCTACAGGAACTCAGGTAGTTCTACAGGAACTCAGGTACTTCTACAGGAACTTACGTAGTTCTACAGGAACTTCAGTAATTCTACAAGAACTTCAGTAATTCTGCAGGAACTCAGGAAGTTCTACAGGAACTCAGGTAATTCTACAGGAACTCAGGTAATTCTACAGGAACTCAGGTAATTCTACAGGAATTTCGGTAATTCTACAGGAATTTCGGTAATTCTACAGGAACCTAGGTAACTCAACAGGAACTCAGGTAATTCTACAGGAATTTCGGTAATTCTACAGGAACCTAGGTAACTCAACAGGAACTCAGGTAGTTCTACAGGAACTTCAGTAATTCTACAAGAACTTCAGTAATTCTGCAGGAACTCAGGTAATTCTACAGGAACTCAGGTAATTCTACAGGAACTCAGGTAATTCTACAGGAATTTCGGTAATTCTACAGGAACCTAGGTAACTCAACAGGAACTCAGGTAGTTCTACAGGAACTCAGGTAGTTCTACAGGAACTCAGGTAATTCTACAGGAACTCAGGTAGTTCCTCAGGAACTAAGGTAATTCTACAGGAACTCAGGTAGTTCTACAGGAACTTAGGTAGTTCCTCAGAAACTCAGAATTCACAAACTGTTCAGGAACCTACCAACTTATTCATGAACCCAGGAAACTTTTCAAAAGATTAGAAACTTCTTTAGATATTTAGGAACCTTTAGAAACGCATGTTTTTTTACATTGAAAAGTTTGGTTCTTGTGTCTCAGCTATCCTTACTAAGATAATCATGTAGTCACAAATGACAGGAAACTTGTTAACGTCTTTAATATTGGGGAATTTATTTGGGAGGCTGAGGTGGTAAAACTCTGGATGAAGCCAGTTTCTGTCTGTAGCTTATATCCAGATGATTAAATCATGACGTTATGTGGTTAAAATGTCTACTGGATCCCTCTGTGAAGTCTAACACATAGAGATCTATCGTGTGTTTCCTTATTTCATTATTATTTTTTAATATTTACTTTTCTCCACTGGCATGTTTCCACGACAAGAACCTTTTTATAGACTTAGGAACTTCTTCAGGAACCTCAGAAACCTTTTCAGGAGATCATTAACCTTTTTGGAAAATTCTGAAATTCTTGAAGAACGTGGGAAACTTTTTAGAATCTAAGGAACTTTTCATATTACTTACTGTCCTTTTTAGAAACTTAGGAAGTTATTTATGTACTGAGGGATCTCAGGAATCTTTGCCAAGAACCTTTTCAGAAACGCAGGAAATTATTTGGAATCTTAGGAACTCCTTCAGGAATTGAGGAACCTTTCTCAGGAACGTAGGAACTTATTGAGGAGCAGAAATCTTTTCAGGAACTTGGAAATGTTTTCAGGAAATCAGAAATCTTTTCAAGAACCCAGGAATATTTTAGAGACTGAGGAAATTATTCATGAGCCCAGGAACTCAGAAACCTTTTGAACCTCAGGAACTGATGAAAATGTTTATGTGCTCAGCCTTTTCGGTTCTGATGTAGCTCTAGGCGAGGCAGGTCTACGTAGTTACCTTTTTCAGGTAAACTTGAGGTTTTCAGGTTTTCTGCGTGATCTGAACCACGACCCTGTCAGATAAACTGAAATACAGAACTCTACATCCTGCAGCTCACATTCCCCCAGCGCAGTGAGTAAATTATCACCATTTCATCTTAACGCCAGTTTGTGTTAATAAAACAATTTCAGCTTCCTGAGTGCTAAAGTAATTACGCTCTCATTTTAATTTGAGCTGAGTGCACACAGGGCTCATAACACACACACACACACACACACACACACACATACACACGCACACAGGGCTCATAACACACACACACAAACACACACACACACACGCACACACACACACACACACACACACACACACACACACACAGGGCTCATAACACACACACACACACGCACACACACACACACACACACACACGTACACAGGGCTCATAACACACACACACATACACACACACACACATACACACGCACACACACACACACACACACGCACACATACACACACGCACAGGGCTTATTTAGAAAATAATTTATGAGCAATAAAAATGAGTACAGTGACAGCTGTTGGTTAATGACTCACACTTTACCACTGAAAACCTGCCACAACACAATCACAATTCACTACAGCTGCGTTACAGGAATAATTGTTCACTACGGCTGCGTTACAGGAATAATTGTTCACTACAGCTGCGTTACAGGAATAATTGTTCACTACAGCTGCGTTACAGGAGCGTTGTTCACTACGGCTGCGTTACAGGAGCGTTGTTCACTACGGCTGCGTTACAGGAATAATTGTTCACTACGGCTGCGTTACAGGAGCGTTGTTCACTACGGCTGCGTTACAGGAGCGTTGTTCACTACGGCTGCGTTACAGGAATAATTGTTCACTACGGCTGCGTTACAGGAGCGTTGTTCACTACGGCTGCGTTACAGGAATAATTGTTCACTACAGCTGCGTTACAAGAGCGTTGTTCACTACGGCTGCGTTACAGGAGCGTTGTTCACTACAGCTGTGTTACAGGAGTAATTGTTCACTACGGCTGCGTTACAGGAGCGTTGTTCACTACAGCTGTGTTACAGGAGCAATTGTTCACTACGGCTGCGTTACAGGAGCGTTGTTTACTACGGCTGTGTTACAGGAGCGTTGTTCACTACGGCTGCGTTCCAGGAGTAATTGTTCACTACAGCTGCGTTCCAGGAGCGTTGTTCACTACGGCTGCGTTACAGGAATAATTGTTCACTACGGCTGCGTTACAGGAATAATTGTTCACTACAGCTGCATTACAGAAGTAATTGTTCCAGGAAAAATTGTTCACTACAGCTGCGTTACAGGAGCGTTGTTCACTACGGCTGCGTTACAGGAAAAATTGTTCACTACGGCTGCGTTACAGGAGCGTTGTTCACTACAGCTGCGTTACAGGAATAATTGTTCACTACAGCTCTGTTCCAGCAGTGTTGTTCACTACGGCTGTGTTCCAATATATTGCTAAATATATTTCATAGTAATTTCTACTGCATCACAGTAAATTGTGCGGTGTAAGAGTTAAAAGGAGCAAGAAGACTCAATGATGTGGAAGTTTATGGAGAAGATGGGAATTTGTTAACATATTAGAACAGAGCATGGAAGACACACTTCATACACCAGCGTTTACTCCACATCCTCTTTTCACATCCTCTCATTATCAGCGATCCTCCTTTAACTCAACTGAATGTGATGTTTTTTTTAAAAATCTGTCATTATCATTCTGTTTTTATTTTAATAACAAGCTGCTTCAGCATTAACAGAAAGCACGATGAGAACACATGTTCCTGTGTAAGAACGTGTCGGTGGGTGTCTGCTGTACAAATGAAGGACAGACTCGAGTGCAGCGGCTCTTTAATAAAGCAGAATAAAGCTAAAGGTCGCAGTAGTTTATTTCTATTCACCTCAAAGAGGAGGTTTCATTAGAGACTGAAAATCAGTGCTTTCACCAGAGGTGCGTTCTGCTGAAAAAGAAAAGTAGTGTGCACAATTTTGCAGTGTTGTGTTCCCTCGCTCAAGGTTGTCTCCTTATAGCAATTCAGTCCTGATGGAAAAGAGCCTCATTTTAACCTCCCTGAAGTTTAGTAGTGCAGATATTTACATTATTATTTTCATGACTGAAACATGTCGTATCAGATGTTTAGATGAAAATCAGATCTTCTTAATAATGGGGGAAAAAACATATGTTGATGTGATAGTCATGAAATATTTTGAATATTTTAGCAAAGGCAGAAATTTACTCATTTTACTCGTTCTCGCTTGACCACACCCACTGATCATGAGCTCACTTCCTGTCCTAAACAGAAATCTGTGCATGAAGTTAAATCCTCCTCCAGATTTTTTCCTCCTAATTTGCATCAGCAGTGTAGCTCTTTTTTGATTGGTATGTCGGCCATTTTGAGAATTTCAAACCATGACGGTCTCTGATGGCTCCGCCCCTTTCACCATGTAGCGCAGTCTATAAGCTCAGGGTCCAAAAAATGCAACAGTCCAAACTTCATTTCTTACATTATGTCATCAGAATAGAGATAATTCCTCTCAGTACAGAACTAAATTTACATAAGACGTGTTCCTGGGTGACTTTTATTTCCATCTAATTTCCTGTGTTGTTTTTTTTCTCTCTTCTCTCCTTAGAAAATTACACATTAAATTACCTACTGCTATTTCATCTGGTCCAAATCAACATCAGAAGTTGCTTCCTCTTGTGTTGGAAAAAAGCTTTTTACTCACTGTATTTAGCCACCTAGAACATGCGTCCACTTACTGAATGGAGAAATTATGAATGTTGTAGAGGGGAGGAATGTTCCAACAGCTTCCTTGGTCATATACGTAAATTAATCTCCATACTGCAGAAGCGTGAGATCCTGAGCGCTGATTAAAGCGACATTTATAATGTTAACTCCAGACTGAATAAGGGCCAGCATCTCTTCTCTTGTCCAGTGCCTGATCTTCAATCATTTAAACACCATATTCAGAATGGAGTGTGATCACATGACCTTCCAGATTCATATACCAAACGCGCTGGTGGGATGCGTCCTGTCCGTGTTCATGGAATTGCTGTTCTGCAGCGAAGAGACGTGTAAAAAAGTTTTATTAGTGAAACTATTCCTGTCTGAATACGGCTTTCACACACTGCTTTCACACACTGCTTTCACAGTGCAAATATCCTTTGGTGCAGTTTGCTATATTCTGCACATGATTATATGAAACAAAAAAAAGTAGACCAAAAACACTGTAGAGTAATAAGACAACATAAAATAGTAAACAAACATTTACCAAGGATGAGTACAAATCATAAAAATCACCCGAGTACAGAGAGCTCAATGCGTTACTAGATAATTAGAAGAAGATGATTATATATAAAATTATACTATATTATACATAAAATTATATAAATGACTTTTTGTTCATCCAAATCTGCAGAACACATGACATTTCTGTAGTCCTACAGCTCTGCCCTTTGGCTCAGTTCGCGACATAAAATGCCGCCCACAACACAAAATATACAGCATGCTGTCTTCACTTCACAGTGCAGTTGGATCGATTCAGGATCGAATCTAATCTAACCACGCTGGAGTTTGATTGGAACTACACCCGAGCGTGATTGCGGTGTTCTCACCTGCACAGACAAATCACGAGAAAGCGTTAAACACACCGGGGTTCGATACAAACAGACTAAACACGATGTATGTGAGAGCACCCTTGTACTTCCTTTCCTCGTGACTGTATATATTTCTGTAATTACTGATGCAGAAGTGAATCTCTTCATCCTTCTATACGTCACGATCGTGTTCTCTAACAGCTTCATTTCTCCTCGAACCCGAGTGAGCTGCGGTGGGAAATGAGCGCTGTGTTCGAGTGTAATAGTGAAGTCCCACTCCAGTGCTCTCATGCGAATGGAAAGTCAATACTCATTTTCTCCTGGTCAAAAACCCACAGCACGGAACAGGCCGTGGGAGATAAGTGCGTTCTCCTGAGCCGGAGAACCAACGGGCCGTAAACTGAAGGAGAAAGAGAAGAGATCGGGCAGGGCTCGGTTTTAAATTCTCCCTAATAAAGTTCTTCTGTCATTAGTGGAAATTAGGGAATTGATTTAATTTAATGCACCGTGTTCTGATTATTCCTCCAGCGCTGTGTTCTGGATCAGCTACTTTAGTCCTCACTTTCATTTTAAATGAAAATAAAAGGTTTTTCCCGTCTCATTTAAGGATGTCAGAGTCATCGTATGTCATGACTCGTTTATTCACTAACACCAGCTGATTTACTCATTAAAACGGTCAAGAAACGGCACGAGAGCTGTGATTCGATTACGGTGATTTATTTATTTTTGATTACTGAAAGGCTTTTTATATCATTTTAAACACAAATTAAACTGTTAATCAAAACAGTAAATAATGTTGCAATCTATTATACTTGGAATTTGAAAAAAACTGTGGAACGTCACGGTCATCCGCCTCACAATTCCCAGATAATTCCCAGGCAAGGTGGATGTTGCCCGAGTTCTCGGATATAAACCCACCTGAAGTCACAGCAATATGGCGGCGCACGCAGTGACACGTACACAGAGTTCCTTTTGCATCATTTTCTACTTGGAAGAACTTGATTTTATTTGACATTTTGACTTTATGTTCTGAAAAGGTGTTTTAACAACTTGGTAATTTTAGATTTGTAACATAACTGATTGATTTCAGCCCAAATTTACTAATTTTCCTAGACCACTGTGACAGATCATTTTTAAGAGCAAAGATGAAGAAGACGTTTTATGACCTTGTAATTATAATTCATGTAGATCGTCTTTATATGTTGATCAAATTTAAAGACTAGCCAAAGAAATATGACCTTGCTCGTTTTTCCGAGCAGAAACACTGGAATGTGTTTAGTTCAGAACTCTGGAAAATTGACTTGGAATTTTTTTAGAGCGCCGAGTAAAGCAACCAACATTTATAAATGTAGTGTTATCAAAATGATCATGGAATTGTAGTCTGATGATTAGATTTCTGGGATTGGCGGCCATTTTGCACTTCTAACCTGGTGGCTATAAGAATCCATTACTCGTAAGCTTTATAACTCCAGTATAAATCTAAAGAAACGAACGTGAGACACTGCAAACATTTTATTTTTGAATTGCTCGTTTTAAAACAGAAATAAAACACAAGCGTTGGACTTGCGTCAACAAGGATGGGGTTTATTTATTTATTTATTTATTTATTTCATATTTTATTTGGATGGAAAAGACCCCCGTAGCTCTCACCGCTCTTCAGGAGAGTGTGAGGATCATCAGTCTCTCTCTCTGAAATGAAACATAATGGGAAAAATGGCCACTGGGTGATGGAGATTGATTCAGCTGAAACACGAGTGCTAATCGATAACGCTGCTCGCTCGATGGAGTGAAGCGTTTCTGATTGTTTCCACACCGGAGATGATGAACAGGGGGAAAAATAACAGTGTAAATTATGACACAGTATCACATTATTGACCTGAGACCCTTTTCATTTTAAATACGAACTTAAGAACAAGTAGTATATAATCTATAAGGCATTACATTGCAACAATCATAAAAACAATTTAAAAAAACATTCACGTTTACATAAAAGAGATTCATGCTGTTACAGTAAAATACCCTGAAGTTGATCACTTTCCTGTAACAGCATGGCTCCTAGTGTTTTATTACTCTTATACCACAGCAAATTCACCAATGATTAAAATGTTTTATTTATTAAAGAACGTTGAAAGTTAGTTCCTGTTCTCACTTACGTTATAGCAGCTATAAACAATCGCTCTCTCACCAGCCTCTCTTTTTTTCTCTTTCTTAAAGTAAAAACTTTTTTTTATCTATTTATGTGCAGCGTCCACTGTACACGTCCCTGTGAGTGAGCTGTTACTATAGAAACGATAACGCATCAGAACGAGCGCATTCATATAAACCTGCACTACTGTCAGAGCTGCTGTTATAGAGAATTAATCAACACCTTCTGACCAATCAGGATCCAGGATTCAGCAGCAGCGAGGTGTAAATGCTGTGTAATGACTTCTACTTCTTCGTAAGGATAAACAGTTTTGGCACAGATGGAACTGTGTAGATAAAAGAGGTATGATTCTTAATAAAATCGATTGATTATGAAACACACATCTCGCGCAGCTGAAGCTCCGACTGCATCGAACATCCTGCTCCATCAAAAGCTTTCTTTCTCAGACATCTAGGGAATGAAATTGCAGCCTAGGCTACTTTTAAGTGAGCTAAATTGCTCCCCGTAACAGCAGCACAGTTGACGACACACAATTGAAGGCTGAGTTCAGTAACAGCAGGCTGTCAGAAACAAACTATCGGCCTGTTCGCTCCGTTTCTCATCAGGAGACAGGAAACAACCTCTCGCTTGTCACGGATCCTCGGCGTCTACACGTTACCGTGGTAACAGAGCAGCGTGGTGGGATAAAATCAATAAAAGCTCTACTGGACGAGGTCAAAAGGTCACAGCAAACAAGTAAATAATGTGTTTTTGGAGGAACAAACCTTAGACCTTGAAAAACAAATTTGATGACCGTAATAACTAGAATTATATAGAATTATATTCTATAGTGCTTCTCTGACACAACAATGGCATGAATTAATAACCGTAGACAAAAAATACAAACATTAACACCAGCTGAAATACATGAAATACATAAAGCTCCTACAGTGAGCACGTGAGCATCAGAACTGGACCACGGAGCAATGGAAGAAGGTGGCCTGGTCTGATGAATCACGTTTTCTTTTACATCATGTGGACAGCCGGGTGTGTGTGTGTGTGTGTGTGTGTGTGTGTGCGCGTGTGTGCGTCACTTACCTGGGGAAGAGATGGCACCAGGATGCACTATGGGAAGAAGGTATGCTGGTGGAGGCAGTGTGATGGTCTGGGCAATGTTCTGCTGGGAAACCTCGGGTCCTGGCCTTCATGTGGATGTTACTTTGACACGTACCACCTACCTAAACATTCCTGCAGACCGAGTTACACCACTTCATGGCAACGGTGTTCCCTAATGGCAGTGAACTCTTTCAGCAGGATGATGCTCCCTGACACACTGCAGAAACTGCTCAGGAGGTTTGAGGAACATGATAAAGAGTTCAAGGTGTTGACTCGGCCTCCAAATTCCCCAGATCTCAATCTGATCGAGCGACTGTGGAATGTGCTGGACAAACAAGTCCGATCCATAGAGGCTCCAGCTCACAACTTACAGGACTTAAAGGATCTGCTGCTAACGTCTTGGTGCCAGAAACCACACACACCTTCAGAGGTCATGTGGAGTTCATGTCTCGACGGTCAGAGCTGTTTTGGAGGCACAAGGGGAGCTACACAATATTAGGCAGCTGGTTTAATGTTATGGCTGATTGGTGTGAGCGTCTATTTATTTAGTAAACATTATTTAGTAATGTTATGTAGTGCTTAAAATACATTATTATGATAAACTACATTGTATTTAATCAGCATTTTAGAATAATCACTCATTTCCAAATTAAATATTGTCATGCTGTTGACCAAACTTCATTATACTTCTAAGATCTGTTCATTTATTATGGATTATAATTATAAATTATTATAAATATAAAGAATCTTCACATTTTTTATCATATTGAAATCGATAACCATGTAATCATGTAACAAATTCAAGTCTGCTTTATAAAAGTGTGTTTTGACTTAAAGTATTTTTTAAAACCTTCATGTTTCTCATTAAAATCTCGATTTTATGATGTTATAGTATTTATAACACTTCATTTATTAGAATAAGAACTTTATAACTAGAGATTAATCCTAATTTTCGAAAGTATTGTTGTTGTACTAAAATGTATCAAAAGAACAATAAATGAATACTCTAACGCTATCACTAACACAACAAGTACTTCAATAATCTCCAATAAACCAATTAAACTAATAATTAAACCGATAATCTCCATAAATAAATAAATAAACCTGGGATCCTATCAGGTAGCTTTTAGTACTAGTTACTTTACTACAAAGTAAAGTATTACATTAACACTTTTATTGTCTATTACTTTAACACTTCTGAAATAATAAGCAGTCATAATATCAAGTCTTTTTTTTAATTAATTTTATTTTTATTATGTAAAAATGAACCACACTACCCAGTATTAGTATGATTAGTGTATAAGTATGTTCATTAGTACTTATTAACTCTGCTACTTTTACCTAATAACCAGGTCGAACTTTTATACTAATTTCCTAAACTACAAAAATACTATAAATATTTTTTATAGAAAATAAATAATGAATAATTAATCGTATTAATTATTGTAGTTAATGTTTAATGTAAGTGTTTTACAAAGCTAAAAAAAGTGATTTTATATTAAAGGTATTAATTAGTACGTGTCAGGTCTCTGTACTGATTTTAAAACTATGGTGAAATTTTTGTGGGACGTACGAGCGCCATATTGATCCATTTTGTAAGAGGATCATTAGGTTTGTGTTCGCTCACATCTCTGCCCACACGTCCTTCATTTAATCTCCTGTTTATCCATTTATTTCCACCAGGCGAAATCTGTCAGCGTGATGAATGGAGGCTGGAAAGAGACGAGTGTTTGTGTCCTTAACTCGCTCTGAACTTCAAGGTCCTTCACAAAGTGAGGCAGTGCGCCGCAGTCACGCCATTAAACGCCTTTATTGGAAATCACAAAGGCTCTTGGACGTAGATTGATAGGTTTTTTATGAGCGATACAGTCAGCTGAGCCGCTGCGGTGTTCCTGCGTGTCTTTGTATTAGGCGTCTCTTTTTAAAAAGCACATTATTGTGGCTTTTCATCTTTTTTTTTTTTTGATAGACGGCGCTTTCTGCTGTCACTGCGAGGCTAGTTTTTCTGGCAGACGCACGCATGTGAAGTGTAAGCTGATTAATTTAAAATCCTGAATAGCTGTGAAAACGAAAAACACTCATGAATTCATTAGAGAGAGAAGTGAAAAGTGACAGGCTGTGATTAGAGATAAACAGTATCGCCGCTTTTTCACCGTGAACTGAACCTGGTGCTTCCTCGGTTCCTTTCCATCAGGCGGAGCTGAGATTAAACACGGCTTAACCACAAACTGAAAACCCTCAGCGAGACTGACACGTCAGTGTACGCGCAACTGTAAAAATAAGTCCCCTGAAACGAGTTCGTTCCTGTTGTCGCTTACGTTATAGCAGCTATAAACAGTCGCTCCTTCACCAGCCTCTCTTTACTCTCTCTCTTCACGTTAATAAGATAAAAAACTCAACGCAGCTTGTCGCTTTTTTTCTCACCAAGAAAGAAGCTTAAACTCCTCTGTCCCGAAGACAACGGAAAACAGTTACAGCTTCACCTCTGACTGTTACGAAGCGCTGACACTGGAGACTCCTTCCATCAATGTTACATAAACCTCTCCTTACAGAAAGCTGTTTATTGTCAGTGGAGCGTTCACTGTATGCGAGCTGTTGCTATAGAAACGATAACGTATCAGAACGATAATTAATAGAAACCTGCGCTACTGTCAGAGCTGCTGTTATAGAAAACTAATCAACACAAGAAATCACCGTATCAGCTACTGTAGTGAGCAGTTTGCTTAGCTAGTGCGACATTTCATTGTAATGTTACGATAATAATTGATGTAAAAATGTAATTCAATTCAATTCATTTTTATTTGTATAGCGCTTTTTACAAAGGTCATTGTCTCAAAGCAGCTTTACACAAACAAAAGTAAAGTGAAGTGTGTGTGTGTGCCGTCTCTGATGAGCAAGCAGGGCGACGGTGGCAAGGAAAAACTCCCTGAGATGGTGATAGGAAGAAACCTTGAGAGGAACCAGACTCAACAGAGAACCCATCCTCATATGGGTTTACACTGTAGTGTGCGTGTGTGTGAGCACAATGTGTGTTGGTGTAGTCCATGGAAAACAGCTGAAGCGTTTTCGTGGCAGTGTGAAGCATTGCCGGTGGACAGGTCCAGAGTGAAGGGGGGGAGGTCTGGATCACCGGCAGCTCAGGAGTGTAGCTCGGCAGAAGGAGAAGGAAAGTGGTTAGGTACACTCACAGTCACCGTGTGGAGATAAAACTCAACATCCACGAGTCCCCCAGATCTACTCCTTTGATAAAAACACTAGTCGCTAAATGCTAGGTTAAATAAATAAGTCTTCAACCTCGACTTAAACACTGAGACCGTGTCTGCTTCACGTACATTAACTGGGAGACTATTCCATAATTTTGGGGCTTGGTGAGAGAAAGCTCTGCCCCCTGCCGTGGTTTTGGCAATGCGTGGTACTGATAGACAGCCTGCATCCTTAGAGCGAAGTAGGCGCGGCGGAACGTAAGGTACTAACATATCGCTTAAATACTGCGGAGCGAGACCGTTTAATGCTTTATAGGTTAGGAGTAATATTTTAAAATCGATGCGGAATCTTACTGGGAGCCAGTGTAATGTAGATAAGACTGGCGTGATATGCTCATACTTCCTAGTCCTAGTCAGGACCCTCGCTGCTGCGTTCTGAACTATCTGAAGCTTATTTATGCATCTAGACGAGCATCCAGATAGTAAAGCATTACAGTAATCTAATCTGGACGTGATAAATGCATGGACTAGTTTTTCAGCATCACTTAGCGAAAGTATATTTCTAATCTTAGCGATATTTCTGAGGTGGAAAAATGCTAACCTGCTTACATTATCTACATGCGCCTCAAATGAGAGATTAATCAATTGAGAGTGTTAGTATACAAGCAGCAAACGTCATAAATTATTATTAATGTAACATTATTCTATTGGTTATTAAATTCAAATGCAGACTGGGTTTGTAGCCGCTTTGTTATTTTTTTTGTTGTTAAAATGTTCATTTTGTTGCTTCAGACCCTTAAGCAGCTAGCGATTCTGCTTCTTAGCGCTTAGCGAGCCAGACAGATGACGCATGAACGTTATAAGACGTCTGAATGACGTCTACTTCAACTCGCTGTGAACCTTCTCACGGATAAAAACTGATCTCTTGTTCATTTGTCAAGTTTCTGAGCCTTAGCTGTTCATTCTTAGTCATAAATTCTTACATAATCTTTATGGACATCTTCCATGTTAATGCATTGCATTATGGGTAATATGTAACACACACAGCGTCCACTGAGAAGAACATCATATGAGCCCGGCTTTTGTGATATCTAACATTTAACATTTGCAATCTTTAATAATAAAAACATGAATAAAGTGTGAGTTGAGTGTTCAGGACACCATGAGCCGTGTTCTAACGTTTATAGGCTCGGCGCATAAATCCTTCCCCGGCTCACTGATCCTCAGAGTGTTGGGTTCCTATCGGTCATGTAGCTTCGCCTCCTCCTCTGGACAGCTGTATTAGTCCTTTATCACTGTGATTTATAGCTAATTGAAGCCACAGTGGCTCTTTTTTGGCTTTTACTTTATCGACATCATAAAATAAGGTGTCAGAGTTTTTCTGTGGCTGGAGTAAAACTTTTCAGGCAGTCTGACCTGTAAATACGTACCACCATCTTTAATATTTGGACTTTTATTTTTCTTCTCGTCTGGTCAGAGTCGATGTGAAGAGTCGATGTGAAAGTGTAAAATCAGTGGTGTGTGTTAGAGGTGATGAAAATATAAAGATACACTGAGTGATGAGGAGGAATAGTGTGAGGTGAATGAATGTTTAATATGCGCAGATTCTTAATAATTTAAGTGCAAGACATTTTAAATGTTTGTGTCATTAAACCTAAACTTCATGAAATGAACATTTTAAAGGCCACTGATTGAGTTTTGGGAACTGATTTGGGTTTACAGAGCGTACTGCAACTAATGATTACTTTAAGAAAATATTTTATTGTAAGAATTAAAGCGCCACATGCATCATATTGTGAATTTAAAGTGACAATATTATTAATTGATGAATTAATGAATAGTGTCATATTTATAGATTTAATATTGTCCTTGAATATTGTGTGTGTTTGAGTGCATTTACAGCCAAAACATGGATTTCAGTGTGACTTATTGTGGTTACATCAAACAGACAGACGGTGGCGCTGGACTTCACACTGCTCGTCACTCGAGCTGAAGAAACATGCGCTTCAGTTCAAGATCAGAATCACTAAGACACGCCTCTGTTTTAGACAAACTCCGCCCCCACGTGTGTAACTTCTGAATAGCGCACAAGTCTGTAGTTACGCCTGAGGTCTGAATTCGGTATTAAATCCTCACTACTCTCGCATTTAACTCAACTCAGAGCTAAAACATCTCTGAATGTCTGGTTTACGTCCCATTTGAACTGTAAAACATCTCTGTACGTCTGATTTCCGAGTCGAACTGTAAAATGTTTAGCGATTTCAAGCACAGCGACGGTAAACACACTGACAAGCTCTGTTTCTCTTTCGCCGTCATCGTGATTGTTGTCATGAGCTTCGTGTCAAACCTTACATTCAAAAGCATTTACTTATCTAGAAAATCCAGAACATTGATACGCAAAAGGTTTTTCAATAAATAATACGCAATAAGTGTAGTACATAAGTATGTGATTTGGGATACAATGCTTTTTGTTTATTCA
Source organism: Pangasianodon hypophthalmus (assembly GCF_027358585.1). Taxonomy (NCBI): domain Eukaryota; kingdom Metazoa; phylum Chordata; class Actinopteri; order Siluriformes; family Pangasiidae; genus Pangasianodon; species Pangasianodon hypophthalmus. The sequence goes on along the minus strand of NC_069733.1, from coordinate 19,295,008 downwards.
CAACATGACGCAACGTTTGTTTATTCAGTTGCGAACGCAGTGTCACATGGTGCTGTACTGAGATACCGGGATTACGCTGGTGTTGCACCACCGTGGCGTTCATTCATTTCTGAGGACACTTCAAACACTTCAGGATACGCTCAGCTGCCATTTTGTGTACATGTAGTTATGGGCAAATATAATCCAGGCTTAGCTTCAGAAACTTCTCAATCATTTCTGGGTGTAGCTCGTCTTTGGTGTTTCCTCCACCTGCTCTCCACCTTCTCACACTCACAGCACACTGCACCCAGATCACATCTCTGAAAATTAAAGCTAATTAAATAATAAAACCAGCAAATTATCTGCTCAGGTTTAAAACCACAACAGGACACAAAATGCTGATTTTAAAGAAGTCGTGTAGTGTTCTAATGAATATTCATGAGCTTTATGAATATTAATATTCATATTATTGGCTGGTCTCTGGAGAAAATCTACTGTGAGTTAAACAGAGAGAAAAACCTCTTTAAAATGTATTAAAATATTTACATAAACACGTCACTGTACAGGTGCTGTGTGATGATGTCTGGAGTTTAAAGTGCTATAAACTAATTGAATTAAAAATGGATTATTTATTGGATCCACACTGCCAAGTCAGATGAGCTCAGGGTTCAATTTAATTCTGCTAATAAAAGCCATAAATAACTCTTTCAGCTATAAATGCAGCATGTTGAATAACCTTTAACCCTGCGCTTATTCAAGTCTTATTTTTAAATACGGAGATCATTAAAACAGACCATTAGAGCCAGAAGCAGATCAAGGACTGTGGGTAAAGCGAGCAGGAACATGGGCCTAATTAATGTTCGCTTTCAGGTGAAAATGAGCGTAATAATGATTTCAGGCAAAGACACGTGAAATGCCACTGCGTTCGTGTCCTGTCGCTGATGCCTCCATTAAATCACCGTGGATGTTTTAATGCTAATTACCAGAAACAGGTGGAGTAAAGCATTAAAATTCACTCGGTCACTGTGTGTTTAATCACTGTGTGTAATTTACTGTAATTGTAATTCATTTAATTAATTGTTTTAGTTTCCTAAAGGAACATTTCAGCCCCCAGAAATACCGTGTACGCCGTCAGACACCGAACAAATCTCGGATTTATCCACCATGTTTGACGCAAAGTGGAAAATTGTGCACATTTTATTCTTCACCAGACAGTTGCTTTGTAAAAATAGAAAATAAGCAAAAGCCTTGTTTTTTTTTTTTTAAAGCTTGCATGTTTTCCAGCTACAAATTCAATTTCCACTGAGCTTTAGACCAAAATATTTTCTGTAGCCATCAGCAGAACGCAGGAAAGTGGCAGAAGCAATCGGGGTAAATATTTCCCCTTGGAATAAAGGCTCTGTGTTTAATACACACACACACACACACACACACACACACTGCATGAAACGCACCAGTGGGCAGGAGTGAGACAATAATCTTGAACAAAACACTGCCATGTGCAACATGTACATTTTTACCACCGTCTTTATATACACCACATCAGGGAGAAAAATCCTGCACTCTGATTGGTCAGAAGGTGTTGATTAATTCTCTATAACAGCAGCTCTGACAGTAGCGCAGGTTTATATTAATGTACTCGTTCTGATACGTTACTGTTTCTATAGCAACAGCTCATTCACAGGGACGTGTACAGCAGACATCTAATAATAAACAGATTTTTTGTTTAAATCTTTGATACGGTGAAGGAGAAATGTGTTTATGTAACACATATGGAAGGAGTCTCCAGTGTCAGCGCTTTGTAACAGTCAGAGGTGAAGCTGGAACTTTAAGTTTTCTGACGTCTTCAGGACAGAAAAGTTTACGGTTCTTTGTGGCTTTTCGGGGAACGCGACAAACTGAGATTTTATCTTTTTGTCTTATTAACGTGAAGAGAGAGAAAAAAGAGACGCTGGTGAGAGAACGATTGTTTATAGCTGCTGTAACGTAAGTGACAATATGACCTTCCACAACACTGGATAAAGAGTATATTATAAAAAAAACTGTTCTTTAATAAATTTTAAACGTTGGCAGATTGCTGTGGTGTAAGAGGAATAAAACACTTGGGGACGTGCTGTTATGGGAAAATAATCAACATCAGGGTAAAATAAAACACTGAGCTAACAGTAACTCTAACAGTTAGCTAAAAATAGCTAACAGTAACTCAGTAACAGCAACACAGTGTTTTATTGCTTAGCTAATGCATGTCATTTTTCTGAAGGATAATTTGGAAATGAATTTCTTCTCCCTTTGTTCAAAGTGCAAAATGGTAATTTACTGTTTTTTGTTTTGTTTTGTTTTTACAAATTCAGGTTAAATCTTAATGTTCTGAAACTTCAGCACTGCACAGCAATGAACACTCACTTAAATGAAAGCCAGCCATGTACTTTTTTTTACAAAATACAGTAGATCATGGTTTAAAAATGTTTCCTTTTACTAAATAAACAATAATGTAATCGCTGTATTTTATTGTTGTTTTGTTGGAACCTGATTTTTTGATGGTAAAAGTATTTAGTTTTGGCTCCACAACACTGAGACAGAAAGTTTAAATAACATTATATACTGAAATATCCTCAACAATACTTGAAAGAAAGATGACGTGCAGCTTTTGTTGATGTTGTTGCTATTTTCTTTATACGAAAAAGGATATTTTTGCAGGATAGTCAGACTGTAGAGACACTCAGGGACCTGAACAAACAGGCTGCTGTTAATCTTTTCACTATAAACACTTTAAAGAGACAACAGAAAAATAAGAGGCAAATATTTATGCATATTAATTCTCTTCTCTGTAACATTAAAGCCTCTTACTTAAAAAAAACTTGTTAATCTTTCTGCATATTTATGTGAAATCTAACCAAAGACCTTTTTCTTGTGTGATTGTTAGAAATTTGTGCATTGGGAAGAGAAATCACTGTGTGTGTGTGTGTGTGTGTGTGTGTGTGTGTGTGTGTGTTTACTGTGATGCAGCATGACTGCCCTCCTGTGGCCATCTGTGGAAACTACAACAGTCATTTTGTTGAAATTCTCATAAAGCTGCAGCAGCTGTATATATTTTCATCATCATGCTCATTACATGTTTACAGTCCACATTAAAAAATATTGTGTTTCATCAACAGCGAGGGATTTTTCAGCGAGAGTTGGACCATGTGGTGTGAGATTTGACGCAGAATGAAGCAGGTGTGTGAGTAAACAGACTCCTTAATGAACATCTCAACACCATCTGGACTTTCTCTCGCCTGGAATTTGCATAATATCTACCTCGTTTTAATTGTTGTGGGATTTTCGCTACATTTTAAGCTTGACATTGTGAAAATTAAAAGCTCGTGTGATGTTTGTGATTTAATCATGCGTATATGGGTTCTGTATTTCAGCTACCTTTTACTGAATTATAAAGACTCTAAGGTTTATGAGGAAGGAAGGATAAAGGTGGTGTGTGTGAGATGCTCTGTGTACATTTGCCCTGTTTAACAGTCTGCAATTCCTTAAACTAAAGTGAATAAAAAAAACTCCAGTGCTTAAAGGATAAACTCCTGTTATATTTGAAATCTTAAACTTTCAACTTTAATTTTTTGAAATCTTAAACGCTGTTATTTCTGAAATCTGTGCAGCCATCAAGAGCAACCAGATTCCCTCATCTGCACTGCTGGTGCAGGAGCTTCAGGATTTTGTGATACTGGCTAATGATGCAAACAACAACAACAACAACAACAACATCCGAAATGAAATTAGTAGAGTATTTATTCATTTTATGTTCGAACAGTGGTCTGTGTTTATTTTAGACTAACTTTATAGTATTTATTTTTCTAGACTAAACATTACACTATTATAAGAAATCAGCTGCTGTGTTCAGGTTTGACTCGCATTCAGATTCACAGCTAAGCTTATAGTGTAGAGTTTACAGTGTACAACCACAACAACAACAACAACAACAACAACAGCACATTTATTTATTTATTTATTTATTTATATAGCACATTTAAGAACAACACACATTGACCAAAGTGACTTGACCAAGGACCTAACCAATCAAAACCTAATACAACACAGATAAATATAGTTAAACACATTAAATACAGTCAAAAACAAGAGACACGAGGTGAGACTTCAGTGAGATTTAAAAGCATCAAGCATGGTTCAGGCTCTGAGGTGGATATTCCAAAGACAGAGAAGACCTGATCTCCTTCTGACATTAAGCGAGACTTGGGAATAATTAAATAAAATCTCTGCAATGACCTTAAAGGTCTAGAAGACGTATATTGCTGAAGGAGTTCCACAAGGTGTGGAGATGCTAAGCCATTTAACCCCTTAAAAACATAATACTAATAAAATCTTATCTTCAATTCTGAGTTTAACTGGGACCCAGTAAAGTAAATGCCAGCACAGGTGATATACTAACACACACCTTCGTACTCAGGACTCCATCAGTGGACAGTGGATAAGTTTAACCAGCCGGACTTCTCACGAAAACTGTCATGAATTTATTGATTGCACTATTTGTCCATATAGTACACAATAATAGAAGGGAATGATTTATAATCGCACTATCGGGTGTCACCCAGATGAGGATGAGTTCCCTTTGAGTCTGGTTCCTCTCAAGGTTTCTTCCTCACATCATCTCAGAGAGTTTTTCCTCACCGCCGTCTCCTCTGACTCGCTCATTAGAGATAAATTCACATATTTACAATAGATTTTTTTGAATCCATTTATTTCTGTAAAGCTGCTTTGTGACAATGTCCACTGTTAAAAGTGCTATACATATAAAAACTGAATTGATTGAATCTCCCAGTCGCAGTCGAAGGCGTAATAATGAGGCAGGAGAAATACCATAGTACAATGAGTTACAGGAATCCAGTCTGGAAGAAATAAAAGCGTGAAGAACAACCTCCATGTCCTTAAAAGACAAAAAGGGGTTTAATTTCACAACAGCCCTTAGCTGAAAGAAGCCACGTTTTACCACCGAATTTATCTGAATATCAAACTTTGCATCACATCATGATTACTCGCCTGATTGTGTAATTTACATGCAAGAGGGTCTAGCTGATTAATTATATATTTAATAGAACTAGGAGGACTTTACCACGTCAGGTTCTGATTCGTTAAAGTGGAGAAAATTTGTTAACATCCATTTTTTAATATCATTAAAACAGAGAAAGAGAGAATGAATGTGAACAGAGATGTTCTCTGGCTTTAAAGAGAGATAAAGCTGAGTATCATCAGCATAACCATAATTATTAAGTGTAATAATTAATTGTATGATAATAAACACACATATTATAGTGTTCCTGAAATGCTTTTTAGCACTGTATGTGTATTAAAAGTCAAATTATAAGTGTACTTGTTGGCTTTGAATTGAATTATTTATAATTCTTGGGCTAACTATACTTGTTTTATGATGTGTGCTAATTGTCATAGATTTAAAGTTCATTTAGTATTCAATTTAATTCAATTTTATTTTATTTATATAGTGCTTTTAACAGTGAACATTGTCACAAAGCAGCTTTACAGAAATAAATTCATTCAAATTAATTTAAATCAGAAAAAAAATGTTTAATTTAGTAGTGATTGTACATCAGTTCCTTAATGTGTCCTTTCCATAATGCTTTGTTTTAATTTGAGATTTGTGCTTTTTAACTCATTATTATTATCATTATTATTATTATTACATTCATACACTAAACATATATTGATTGATTGATATATTTTTGGGGTTGTTATGGACACTGAACTAATAATTCATCAAAATATCTATTTTAATTTTAAACAATTTAAATCGCTTCGTGTGTATAGTAACCTAGTAACCCAGGAACCACTGACGTTAAGCCTTCTTTCTACACGGAGCGCTGACGGTGTGACACAAGATGCGGAAGTTGCTGAGTGATGCTTTGAAATCGTAAGTTTTTATTTTTGGAATTATCACAGCGCTCTCTGTTTGCTACAATATCTACAGGAATATTAGTAAGTAATATTTACGTTTTCTTAAATATTAACGTCGCTAACAGACATTGCTAGACTATGAAAATAACGTTAGCTATTAATCGCTAACTAGCCAGTGTTCTTGTTTACCCACCCGTTTTCTGGTTTAAACAGGCCTTGATACGGTTGTAAAGCTGGTTATGCCGGAGAAGAGGTGGGAACTAATCACTACACAGCATTGCCACCGGTAAATATATATATTTTTAAATGTATATATATATATTTATTAAGCAGCAAATCTAAATTACAGACTGCAGTTTGGTGTCTCTGTGTTTTAACATTTAACTGTAAATTTTCAAAATTTTCCTTTTTTCCAGTAGCATGTTTATGATAGATTTAATTTTTAGAGAATAATTTACTTCATGACAATTAAAGACATTTTATCCTTATTAAAACATTATTTAACATTATTATAACATATAACATATCATTATTTAAAAACAAGGGTATGAAATACTCTGAGGTCATTTGTTTTTCAGGGCGTGTTTTTCAATTTATTATAATAATAATTATAACAGTAGCATAATGAGCCAATATTTATGGGAAAACAGGGAAAATTCAACTATTACTTCTATTTATGAGTCACTTTTGGCCTACAGGAGATCAAATCCATCAGTTGGACAGCTAAATCAATAAATCAATAAATGAATGAAC